>NC_135505.1:121000319-121120319 GCF_052857255.1 Amblyomma americanum | reverse complement strand
TCAATCAGGCGATAAACGCAGGTAAAAGGATGGGATAACTGCGGCGAAAATTAGCAGGCCAAAAATTGATAGGATCACAACTGAAAGTGGTAACGAAAGAGTTGAAGGTGGCTTGAATTGAATACCACCCCAATGACCTAGACAAGAATGTGATATATTTCTCCAGGAGGGCAATTAATGGTACGCTAACGCAGTCTACTTGTAGGATTTCAACGATGGCTGCTTCAATAATTTCCCGAGTGAGCTGCTTGTTGTGTTCTGCAAAGACTCCGGTGCTCGCGAAGTTTGCAGGGCGGCGCTTGCGGGGTGAGCAGTCACGACAGTAGATGGCAAGTTGCTACAGTTTTGTAGCGATAGCTACATTACGGTAGCATTTCGAGCCTTCAGCGTGGCGGCGCCGCCACGTTGCACACGTTGTCACGTGGTTGGTCACGTGGTGCGCAGCAGCTGCCGGCGCCGTGGCTGATCACGTGGTTCGTCACGTGACCAAGTTCCACTCAACCAGCTGTAGCTATCGCGTCACTCCAGGTTTAACCAGAGCTAAACTACCGCCAACTTTTTATCTCCCGCGTTCAAATTATTATTAATTAATTAGTTTTTTGGGGAAGGAAATAGCGCAGTACCTGTCTCATATATCGTTGGACACCTGAACCGCGCCGTAAGGGAAGGGATAAAGGGGGGAGTGAAAGAAAAAAGGAAGAGGAGGTGCCGTAGTGGATTTTTCCTTTTTTTTTATCTTGATTCAGTCTTCTGACGTTTCCTTCCCCGCGCAAATGCTTATTGGCATTCTACTCTATACCTTGGCCAATCCCCCCACGTGGGTATGTGCCATATTACTTGAGGAGAAGAAGAAGAAGAAGAGGGCTCCGGAATAATTTCGACCACCTGGGGATCTTTAACGTGCATTGACATTGCACAGCACACGGGCGCCTTAGCGCTTTTCCTCCATAAAAACGCAGCCGCCGCGGTCGGGTTTGAACCCCTGAAGTCTTTTGTTAACGCACTGCCCTGTATGTGCACCGTGTTCTTTGACACAGGACAGAGGAATATAATAGACGACTCCCGTGACCCATGAGACATACGGATCTTTATGCCTTACTGTGCATTCTTTCCTTCGTTCGGCTGGTTTGTTGACGCGTCTACACAGTCTGCAAAAGCGGGGACGAGAGGAAGAAATAGCCTCAACTCCAGTGCTTTGCCATTTCTTTTTGAACTGTGTGAAACGTGGTGAATGTAGGGTATGAAGGTCAGTTTTTCGTTCTGATCTCTTTCGTTTGATGCAGTACGCTTGCTGCTTTGCGTGATAATAATAATTATTGGTTTTGGGGGAAACGAAACGGCGCAGTATCTGTCTCATATATCGTTGGACACCTGAACCGCGCCGTAAGGGAAATGATAAAAGGGGGAGTGAAAGAACAAAGAAATAGGTGCTGTTGTGGAGGGCTCCGGAATAATTTCGACCACCTGGGGATCTTTAGCGTGCACTGACATCGCACAGCACACGGGCGCCTTAGCGTTTTGCCTCCACAAAAGCAGGCGCCGCTGTCGGGTTCTAACCTGGGAACTCCGGATCAGTGTTCATCTTTAGAACCCTTGTGCCTTCTTATTCTGTGAACGCGTATACTGCACATTTTTTTTGCGCTTGCCTAAAACTGATCGGCCTGCTCAGTTCTTGTGAGCACTCTTGCATTCTTTGCATAGCATTTAGCATATTCTCGGCTATCGAGTTGAGAAGCATTGCCGGGTACCCGATATCCGGCATTCTCTGAGCTTGATTCCGAAAGCTGGTCTCTAGAGAGTGCTCACAAGAATGTGTTAGCGTGTTGTTGAAGCCAGCTTCAACGAAGTTTTTTTTGTTATCATTGAGTGCGCGAAGTCGTAGGATAAGACAGGCTTGTTGGTACTTGGCTCAAAAGACCAGCAGCCATGTTATGCGGAAAACTGCAACCTCATCTACAGAAAGCGAATGTGTCCTCGTCTGCAAGCGCTGTTTTTCCACGATGTCCGTTAAAAACAAACTAGCCCAGCCACACACCCTGCAAACTAGCCCAGCCACACACCCTAAGCGAGGGGACTGCGCCGCGGGTGTTGCCGAACCGTACAGCACAGGTAATGTGGCGTCATACATCCGCACGGCTTGCAACCAGCTCTAAATTGTGTTTCCTCGACGTAGTTCTTGGCGATGGCTGTGACGGCGGCGTCCGGCCGAGATGAAAGTAGCACGCGCTAACACCATCCCCTCTTCTGCACGTGGCGTGCGCTGGAGCAGCGCGTTGCTATGCATAAAAAAGCGTTAAAGAAGACCGGATGAGCTGGTCGTTCTCCACGAAAGCTAAGAAATGGAAAGTGGTTGATAAATTTGCTCCTTAAAGGTGCACTAAAGATGAATCTCAACTTCTCTTTTTACCACGGGAACTCGATCTACAAGTTCCGAGCATTCTTAGAAACTCCAAATAATTGTCCTGTGTGGCCGATTTCCCTCATATAAATCGGATTAAACGTCCCGTTGCCCAGGTTTTTTTAACTAGACGCTGAAGGCAGGAGTAGTCAGCCAACGCACGGAGTGGCTTTCAGCCAGTCCCGTGGCGGCTTAGCTTTCTCTTGTATTTTGTTTTTAGGTTTCTGTGAATAAATAGTTGCAGTCGCAAACAAGATAGCAGCAAATTAGGCTAACATAAAAAAATAAGCGTGGACTCTGAGTTACGTATCACTCCGCCGATGGCAGAGCAGCAAGCCGCCGCGGGACTGGCTGAAAGCCACTCCGCGCGTTGGTTGACTCCTCCTACCTTTAACGTTGAGATAAAAAAAAAAGGCGGGAGCCGGGACATTTAATCCTGCTTGAATTAGGAAAATCGGCCGCACAGGACAATAATTCGAAGCTTCTAAGAAAGCTCGGAACGTGTACATCGAGTTCCCGCGGTGAAGAGACGAGTTCGGAATCCCCTTTAGTGCACCTTAAGACTTGTGCGGCTATCAGTGCTTATATGAGCCGTTATAGAATACGGTAATGCCTTTTCTGCAATGAATTTCATGCTTACATCCAGTGTGGATGAAGAATAGTCAGTGAACTTCTTTTTTACCATCGTGAGTGCCTGGTGTCAAATGTTTTAGTAGAATAAGGAGTGCAAGGCGCATCCATCTAGTGAAAAACGAGATTTAGAAACAATTGTAAAAGTAAAGCCTGTGGTAGGAACTCTTAAAACTGGTTAAATTAAGTTATTCACGGGAATTGAAACAAAACTTTAATGTCTAAACCGCAAACTTCTTAAAAGAAACTTTGTCAGCATTAGCATTGTGAATTACGGCATGAGGACACCAGTTCCTTGGTTGCGTCGGTAGTTTTTTTTTTGCTTCAAATAAAGTAAAGCGACAGCCTCCTCTCGGGTGACATGAAGAAATTTCATTTATACGCACTACTGCCTGCTGAAAATCCTATTATTACTCGCTACACTGGCCCTAAGGTTAATAAATAACTGTAGCCTATCACGCAAAATGAAATCATAAAATGCTGCAATAATTCGCATAATGAATGTACCTCGCACTTTGGATATCGAGAACATTTTTTTGCATCCCTTAATAGACAAGCCCCTTCTTTTTGGCGGGCAGTCTGGTGATAAAGATAGCGCATGCTAACGGGCGCCCTTATTTCAGTGGATAGATTACTACTCAGTTGTACCAACCTTCTTTTGACGAATATCAAGACTGCAAACATCAGCCTCAGGCGCGAACAGGCAGTCACAATGTTCCGCGAAGAATACGAGAACCAGTAGAGACCAAGCCGGGAGAAAGACGGTATCGCTGTTTACGAGGTATCCTTAATATTAATAATTGGTTTTGGAGGAAAGGAGATGGCGCAGTATCTGTCTCATATATCGTTGGACACCTGAACCGCGCCGTAAGGGAAGGGATAAAGGAGGGAGTGGAAGAAGGAAGAGAGAGGTGCCGTAGTGAAGGGCTCCGGAATAATTTCGACCACCTGGAGATCTTTAACGTGCACTGACATGGCACAGCACACGAGCGCCCTAGCGTTTTGCCTCCATAAAAACGCAGCCGCCGCGGTCGGGTTCGAACCCGGGAACTCTGGATCAGTAGCCGAGCACCCTTGCCACTGAGCCACCGCGGTACCCTTCTAGCTCTCTCTCTGTAAAACATCCTGCGTCGTCAGCGGAGCCGTAATCGGCGACGGCAGCGTTGTGAGCAAAAAAGCATATTGGCCACCTGCCGTCTAGGTCACGTGACCTTGTGGCCTGATCACAACCTGCCCATTTGGTGGATGGCGGCCTGTCTAATAGATAGCAAGCATAATGCCCACTATGGCAGCAGGCAGTTAAATAAATGATCGGTCGTTGGAGGCTGCTCGAGAAGAGCAACCTGGTTCTCACAAGCCCCACCGGTGGCAGCACCGGCCATCGCAGGGCAGTTGTGCGTCGCTTAACCGCTGCACCGCTGCGCCAGGAATGGTATGAGGACTCCCAGCGATCGATAAATGGAAAGTGGAGACGAACCATTCCGCCATAAATGGGAATTGAGCCATTAACGCTGTCGCGTAATACCAATTTGGCTGAGCTTAAATATCCCCTCAAATTTTCCATCTGCAACTTTAATGATGTTACCAACTTGTTGTCGTTGGGTTTCAAGTTGAATGTCAAGAGTGCTACTAGATCAAACTATAACTGACTCTCTTTGGACTGAAATGGGAGTTTCTTCGCTTAATGTGAGTAAGGGTTTTGAGATAAAAGTTCTTCACTATGCGGCCGAGCGCGAAAAACGTTCTGAAGAGGGCATTATGAATTTTAGAAGCACCACCGTCAGCACGCTTTACACGAACGCTCGATTGCGTGTCCTGCAGTAATATTACATTCCCTGGGCGCTCGGTGATTAGTCAGAGACCATGCTGCACGGTGTGTGTGTGGCGGTTGGAAACAGCTGGCGCCCTGCTTACATCCTAATGTTGTCTGATACCCAGCGGCCGGCGCCCAGCGGCGGTAATGTCAGTTGAAGACACACGCTCGAGTGTTCGTGTTAAGTGTACTGACGGTGGTACGCGCGTTACAGAGGGTTGCAAAAAATAAACGAAAAAAAGTCGCATTCTTGCACTCTCTCTTAAATAGAAGGACAGGCAATCGAAATGAAGAGTATTTTCCACGAAATTACATTCCCCTCGATTTTTACACATCCAATTATTTTTATGAACCGTTTGCACCAAGTAATGAAAACCTCGTTGCCCCTTAATAGCTCAGGACATTAAGAAAAAAGTCCGCTCAATACACGACCAAATGGGGTGCGTACCAAGATCGTTGCAGTCTTTTTATGGTCCAGCTAGGCGGGCTTGTCCTGTATGCAAACCAAGAAGTTCGGGATTCTCAAGTAGGAGATTAGAAAAGCCGATGTCGCCTTTCACCGCCATTTACGAGACTGTTTAACTGCTTTGGTGATTAGAGGAAAAACAAAACATTTTCTTCTTAGAAGCACGCAGGATTGTATTGAGGGATGGAACGCGTCATGCACCCTCGGGTTACCACATTTTCTGAGGTCGTCTTCAGTGTCCTAGTTTAAACTTGTTTCTTTTCATGGAAGCATGATCAGGGCACTACAAGTTCAATATGCTGTTCATTCAAAACAATAATAATAATAATAATTGGTTTTGGGGGAAAAGAAATGGCGCAGTATCTGTGTCTTATATCGTTGGACACCTGAACCGCGCCGTAAGGGAAGGGATAAAGGATGGAGTGAAAGAAGAAAGGAAGAAGAGGTGCCGTGGTGGAGGGCTCCGAAATAATTTCGACCACCTGGGGATCTTTAACGTGCACTGACATCGCACAGCACACGGGCGCCTTAGCTTTTTTCCTCCATAAAAACGCAGCCGCCGCGGTCGGGTTCGAACCCGGGAACTCCGGATCAGTAGTCGAGCGCCCTAACCACTGAGCCACGAATACAATTTTCGAGGCAGCATTTCTTTGCTAATTCAATCCAGTCTCAGAGACCCGCTGGAAGTCCGTAAACATGTAAGGGCAGGTGGTGCGCACCTCCACCGTGGACATAAAACCGAATTGTACATCAATACAACAGCTGCTTAGTAATTGATGAGAGAAGTTGCGGTGGTGGTAGGTATCTTCCAAGTTCTACTATTAACGCCATTTTTTTAACCTTATTCCCAGATTCCGTTCTTCCAGGTGACTAAGAGCAATATAAATCGTTACTCTTACTGAAATGACAAGTTAATTGGGAAGAAACCTTAGAAGAATGTTCTCAACATTTTTAACGAATGAGCAAATAAAATCCAGATTATCTTTCTCTCTCCTTAAATTCCAGAACACACAAAAGCTAGGTAGGGCCGCATACACATTTTGATGGATCTACAACCCCAGACATCCTCCAGTGACCTACATGTGCTGCATGAAAAAAAAACGGTTTCGTTTTTGTTCATTCGAGAATAGTAAATGTTCGACCGCAGTCACAGATTGGCATGGCACCAGTACTTTGCACGCAAAAAAAAGGTCATTAAGGAAGAGCTGAGAGGTGGAGAGATTTTTAAAAGCTAACATTTACGCTACCTGTCATGGTGTCATAATTGTTCCATTTTTACGAAGGAATTATAAACGCTGCGAATTGCTTTTCGTAACCTTGGCGTTTAAGGCACGCTGCAGAGATTCAAGAACAGGTGATCTACAACTTTCAAAAAGAAATTCGGCTTCTGAAGAGGGTATACTTCTTCAAAGCACGTTCTGGTGTCTTATGTATTTATATTGTAGGCTGCAAAATAAGCCACTAAATATCTATTCGAGTTTTTTCAGTTCAGGTGTGTAGCCTTGAAGGCATTCAAGCCCATGTTGGAGCACATTTTGAAATGCGTATAATGTAATGAATAAGAAAGAAATTCAAATACCAAGTGCAAAGCATCAAAGTAAAAATAAAAATAAATGCTAATCAAACCTCCTCTCTACCTAGTATTCAACAGTTTTTAAAAACGAACCAAGGGAAAAGTTAGAGATATATATGTGTCTGATAAAGCAGAAGATCACCCGAAGAAAACAGAAATGTTGTTGTTCAAGAGGTCAGGCACAAATAAAGAAAGATGAGAACTTTATGTGAGCTACTTGGTTATTCAGATCGAAACATTTAGAAGCGAAAAAAAGAATTGACGGCAATAAATAAATATATAGAAGACAGGGCTAGCGCGACACCATAGTGCTTGTCCGGTGGTCTCCAAGTTTCTCGGTCGTTCTTAATTTTTCCCTCCTGCTTGTAGATTCAAGTTGGAAATTAATATTCCGCGCCTATAATAAGGGGTGATCAAAAGCGCAGCATTATCTCTCCTTCCAAGTACTGCCACGAAGACCGAACTAAAACTTCTGCAAGCCTAGTTGCTAGGGGGACAGGGATGAAGAAATGAGATATTTCCTGCAGTCTCCAGGCGCGCGCCGAAGCGGCGAAATTGCTCAAGTGTCAGGAATTCAGCTCACGTGCCCCCACCCCCCGCCACCAATTGTATGCGCTTGAATGCACCGCTGGCAGTGATGCTACATCACTCATGTAGATTGATCACCGGTGAGGTCGAGATATTCCAGCCCAGTTATTTACCTTGTAAGGCGGTCTCTCTCGCATTATACATAGCTGTAAGGCAAAGCCGCCGTAAAAATGGAGGGTAGTTTGAAAAACTTTGTGTCGCAGAACACATAATGATTATTTCCTATGTGGACTGATTTATTTTCGTAGGCTGCCTGAGTGTTGTAAAGTATATGATTTAAATAAAATGAGTACCCTCTTTTAAACTGGAAGGTAAAAAGCTCATGTATGCATCCGCATTCCCGAAACCAAATATCATTGTTGGCATGGTGCTTTATGGTATGAACTTTATATACCCTTAATAGTTTTGTACCGTTCAGTACACCATAAACAGTTTACTATACCCTACTGCTTCACTACACTTTACTATACCACTTACTCTTTTTATAAACGCTTACTTTATACCCATTATATATGTCGTGCATGTGATACATGTGGTATGTACATTTAGAGCGCAGAAGTCATTTATGCTGGACTTTTTGTTTTTCTGTCGAGCCGTCTGTGTTCCTTTCGAATGTGAGATTTCGCTATTTTTTTGTCTCCCGTTCCAAGTGTTACGAGCGAAATAGCAGGTAAAGATAAGGATGCCAGCGTCTCCTATCACATCGAATGAAAAAAAAGCACGTTGTAGTATACCCAGAGCACTGGATACTATGGTAATTGGTATACCTGGGACCAAGTACTTTTTATCACAATATTTTCACAGGATTATGTCTTTCCGGTAAACGGTGATATTATCTATGCCGGGCGCTGCGAACCATTTGATGATGAACTGTTTTCTACTGATTGAATTGCTATTAAAGAACAGCCGCAAGTTCGCTGCTACGTCCAACACGAAAAACATTTTTCTGCTCCACTAAACCTTATGAAAGCGGTAGAAAAACGCCGCTCTGAAAGATTTCCTTCCTCCTTAGGGGTCCTAAATGTGTGGAGTTAATTCACAGTATCCTCCAACAATTCACAACACTCCTATGGGTACACAAGCCTCGTACGTAGTCCTGCTGCAGCTCTGTCTGTTCTCTCAGAAAGTTGAAACGGGTGAATTTATGCGAATGCTTTCGATACAATCGCTCCATTGCACAAAAGCTCGCTATACTTCTCACTCTAGTACATCCAATAGAGTAAGCCTCTGAAGCGAGGTATGGAATTTTGGGCATTTGGTTTATTCGAAAATGACCTATATTTCTGATATTAATGCCACGGTTAGCTCACTAATGAAAAATGAAAACTTACTGGCCAGGCTTGGGGTATAACACTTCTACCTTAGGTGCCTTTGTAAACAAGGAGACTCCGAAGCCTAGCCGACTTGAAGTGAAGGGATTATTGTGAACTGCCATCACTCGCTTAGAGCAATTACTTGGTTATTAAGTTTCTTTATTATAAGTATGAAACTTGACGTGCCACTACACCTAATCGGCGCGAAAAATGTCTCTTTTTGGCTGCCGTGACGTTTCAGCAACAGTTCAATCGCTGCCGTCGAGACACAGACGTTGTGATATCCTGTACTCACGTTTAATCCAGTGGCATTAACAACCCAGCAATAAATGGAGAGCCGATCTTTTAGAATTCAAACTCAAGTTGCACTTTTGTTGGCATGCTCCATCATTTAACATCCGTTACAATTATTTAATGGCGATAGCAGCTCGCTCTGCAAGCCCACCTACAAGTACAAGTATAAGCATTTGTGCTCTGATTTATGCCATTTGAACTCTACTGCGTTCGCCACCAAAAAAATCCAGGACTCAATGTGAGCTTTCCTCCTGAGGAGTCCTAAATGCACGGAGTTAATTAACAGTATTCTCATACAAATATCAGGCAATTCAGAATACTCCTAGAGGTACACAAGCCTGGTAGTTCCGCTGCAGCTCTGGCTGCTGTCTAAGAAATTCTAAGTGGGTGAATTTATGCGTAAGCTTTCGATACAATCTCTCCATGCCAGAAAAGCTCGCCGTACTTCAAACTCTACTACATCCAATAGAACACGCCTCTGAAGCGAGCTATGCACTAAGATATGCGCTTTTCTTCAAAAATGAGCAAATATTATCTACCGAATAAATCCACAAGCTGCTTTCCAAAATAAACACTGAATTGGAGTTCTTAGATTTTTAAACAACTATAAATCCGAAAGTCGAAGCTTAATTTCTTACAACTGCGGCGGGTGCAAAGAACATACACAACTACACAAGCCGGTGCGACGTACATAAAGCAGTGTGCGAAGTAAAAAGTTCTAAAAAGGTGAGGTAATAAAATGAAATGGGCTTTTGGTATGCACGCTCTAGGAGACCATGAAGACATCGCCGAGTTTCCTCTCTTGTAATGATGACCGGTGAGCAGTATCTTCAAGAGATTGTAGTAAAGCAGGAGAAGAATGAATGGTGGTGTACTGCAGGCGAAACGAGCGATAACAACACTCTTTCTCTTTGGAACATCTGTTTTGTCAAAAGATACCCCGAGAATCAAGTTTTTCGGACACCATGTTGTGGTCAACAAGTCCGAAGTTCGGTTTCTTCAAATGAACAGCTCTTATACGGCACTGGCCGCAGGGCTTGGGAACCGCCTCGGCGAATTTCCTGGGGTTCAGTGTGTTCCTGTTTATTCTTTACGGCAAGTCTTAGATTTTATTTATTTTAATTACCAATACTGTAACCCCTTCTTTTGGGACTTCTGGAGGAGTGGTTACAAAGGTAAAAAATATGAAAATTGAGAAACGGACACGCAAAATAAAATAAGACGCTAATAATTACAAGATAATTCATCATTACATGACTATCACAGTGGTATGATGATGTAAATTCATGGCAATTAACATCTTCTATGAAATACTCGACCACAGTCGAAATTCTCAATAGTGGTGAGAAGTTTATTCCAGTAAGGAACGGCTGATAGCTAAAACCCACATTCGCAAAAGCAGTCCAGGTGTTGGTGAGGTCTCTTGATCTTAGGCAAAAGAGAAACTTTACATTCGCGTGAGATAGGAACTTTACCTCGTTCTCAAAGGCACGTGAAGCTGGCGCTCCGTGCTCGTACGGTTGATGGGTATAGCTGATGGAAACGAGGAATATTTATGAGCACTGTTGGCCGTTTTCTTTGCGATCGATGGAAGGTGTTGTCAGCAATTAGAAGGTAGGCGGAAAGTATCCGACTAGAAGGCATGGTGGCCTCCTGAAAACAACTGCGTACGAGTCAGAAATGCACGGAGCTCGCATTAGGTTTTTTACTTTATTTTATTTTTTAATATTTATTTATTTGTTCATTTATTTATTGGATGTCCAATACATGATACTGCACGTGGGGCAGGACAAAAGGAGGCAATAATGTTTACGACGAGGCCCTGGCCCACTGGGGGCAACAGCAGCGGTTACAAAATACATGTAGGCAGTACATATACAATTCCAAATAACAGTCATCACCGTACAAAAATGCGCATGTGACAAGTTCAAAAAAAGAGAGAAACACATGTTATTGTTAACACTTTGTACACAAATATAGAAATTAGAACACATTATTTTGGAATTTGAAATCATTACTCTTAAGTGTTTGGCCTTCTATTTGAAGTGAACAGAAGTTGTATTCTGTGTTTGAAAGTTCTCAGACTTCTACATGTCTTTGCGATCTCGAGAATGTCTGGATAATTATTACATAATTTCACAATTTGATGATCAATTGTCGGTTTAGCATAATTTGTTCTTTTGCTTTTCTGTGACAATGAAAGTCTTACGCAAATTGTGACCAATATCTCTATTTAGATAATGACTAATAAATTGACTGTAATTGCTTGATACTTCAAAAATATGTACGCAGATAATTTCTGTATGTATATTTCGTGAAACGGTCGGATATTTTGTGTTCTCATTAAGGTTACAGAGTGTATATTTTCTTTAAATATTGTTCTAATTGCCCTTCACCGCAGTGCAGATAGTCTATCATTATCAGTCTTAATTTCGGTTCCCCATATTAAGGCACAGTAATTAAAGGGTGATTGTATAAGTGAAAAATAAAGCTGCTTCTTGACCCTGGGAGGGACGAGATTACGAAGGCGGCATAACATTCCAACACACCTCGCTACCTTCATTCTTATATTTTCTACATGATAGGACCACGTTAGGTTCGACTGAAAGGTAACACCTAAAAATTAATGAAGATGTACGCGCTCAAGCAATGCATCATTAAAGTTCAGGTTTATATTGAAAACATTGGGCTTATATTTTGGAGAAAATATGTATTTTTCTCTTTGTATTTAATTGAAGTTTGTATGTTCATACCCATAAACTGTGCTCATGCAGCCTTGCGTTTGACGTGGCCTTAAGTTCCTGAAGGCTCTCTCCGGAAAAAAAATATACTTGTATCATCATCAGACAGCAAAACTTCTCCCGCTGACGAAATGTTAGCGATGTCATTTATATACAGAGCAAATAACCACGGGCCGAGTATAGAGCCCTGATGAACGCCGTATTTAATGTTACCTTTCCCCGATTCAATGCCATGTATGGATGTGAACTGGGACCTCGCATGTAGATAACTTTGTTTAAGACTTTGTGTGAAGACCCTAAAGCCATATGCTTCGAGGTTGTTGAAAAAATATGGGGCTGTATAGAATCGAATGTCTTCCGAAAATCGAAGTAAATTCCAATTGCAAATAACTTTCCTTCAATATTACGAATTATTTTGTCTTTAATGCGCCGTATGGTCGTTTCAGTTGACTTTCCTTCTTGAATGCCGTACTGTTGTTCGACGATAACTTTCTTTGACAATAAAAAGGTACTAAGTCGTTATAGATATAAGATACGCTCTGCAACTTTGGAGAACAGTGATAAGACTGAGATTGGTCTGTAATTGTTTAACGTACTGTATTTGTCACCTTTGTGCATTAATGTAACACAAGCAATTTTTAATCTTTTTGGAAAAACACCAAGGGATAGCATTTGATTGTAAATATGGGCTACGGGCTTTGCGATAACACTGGCAGCTGCTTTAATCGGTAAGGCTTTAATATCATCTTCGCCAGCTGCGGATTTGTTGTCAAGGGAACTCAACAGAGAAACAACTTCATCTTCAAATGTAGGAGCAAGAAATACACTGTCATTTACGACATCATAAATATAATATAAAGGGCTGCACTCTGGTTGGTTATCGGGCATGGTCATTGGAGCTCCGACATTTATGAATTAATTATTAAACAGAGTGGCTAACGATTCGTCAGAATATATTTTTTCATTCATTTGTGCAGACGGTATGTCTGCAGTCGGGGCGTTGGTCAGCTCACAAAAAACTTTCCACGCTCTGCTGCTATTTCGCGCTAAGTCCTCAAGCTTACGTTGAAAAAAAAGCGCATTTGGCTTTTTTTAAAATCCGAACCTAACCTGTTCCTGAATAGTTTAAATTCATGTAGTGTTTGAATGTCACGTGTTTTTGGAAATAGACTAAACATTTTTTTCTTTTTGCTTGATGCGCTATAAAGATCCTTAGTTATCCATAGTTTCTGGAGTTTTTTGTGCCGAAGCACAGTTGATAAAGGAAAGGCAACTTTTTAGCAATGTTTTAGTGTGGAAATTAATGCATCGTATGACTCAGAGGGATCACTTTCAAAGTACACATTTGCCCATTGTGAGCTAGCAACTAAAGACGTGAACAAACTAACAATATGGTGATTATTTCATTTATTTCATTTATGGGTGTTTAACGTCCCAAAGCGACTCAGGCTATGAGGGACACCGTAGTGAAGGGCTCCGGGAATTTCGACTACCTGGGGTTCTTTAACGTGCACTGACATCGCACAGCACACGGGCCTCTAGAATTTCGCCTCCATCGAAATTCAACCGCCGCGGCCGGGATCGAGCCCGCGTCTTTCGGGCCAGCAACTATGGTGATTAATAAGTCTTCTAGTGTGTTTTATTTTTTTTTGAGAATTTCCATCTATGGGAAGGGCGGCAAATATGGATAGGTGGTGGCTAATATTACAACACAGGACACCGGACAAAGTTGTATCCTTTAGAATGTTCGTGAAACTGAGATCAATCAACGTGTTGGAATGCGCACTTACTCTAGTGGCCTCGGTAATTTGCTTTTCGCAAATATTTTCGAGCATATCCTCTAGAACTTGGCATCTCGGTTGTTCAGCTGAAAACAGGTCAACATTAAAGTCGCCGACAACAACTACATGTCATTTTTTAACATTTGCAAGAACCAGCAGTCTTTCAACAAAGCTAAGAAAATTATCAAGGATACCATGGGGAGGGTGGTAAACTGCAAGAACAAGTACATTACGACACGCAATTGCAACTGTTTCAAAATCATTGTTTACGAATGTGAAATCTGGCAAACATTCAAACCGATGATGCTCCTGAAACGCCCCCACTGCGGCTTTCCGGGCGATAAACAGAAGCGTGTCTATAATAACAAAAACTGAGTACCTCTGAGCTATCAGAATACCAAGTTTCGGAAAAAAACCAAAAAGTCAACAGCACACGCCATAAGAGACAGTGTTTCGATATCTACATGTTTGTTTCGGAGACCATTGCAGTGCGTTGCTCGCAATACCCTTTGTTATCCTTGAAATAGGAATGGTTTAAACACATAACGTTACTTGCATACACTTCGCAATCCCGGAACCCGTTTTCCAGCCTGATTCTTTTTGGAAAGAGAACATTCGGTCTGTCACGCAATTTAGAAAGCGCCGGAAGATGGAAGCGCCCGCGGTTTTCCATAGTGGTTGCGTGTGGCGACTGCAATGTAATGGAAGAGCCCTCGGATACAGTGGTCGCTCTGAAATGGTGTGCCCTGAGAGGCCGCGGCAACCCTAGAATCTTGGAACGAAATGAGTTCCGCTCCCACGCTACCGTTTACACCTCGTGAGATACGAGGCCTGAAAAAAAAATTACATGGAAACGGGGATTTGAAGCTGATGGAGTCTAAGCAGAAAACCTGATACCTCTTTTTGTGAGGGTCCTCGCTTTTTGATGATACATTCAGAAAACCTCTGAAAATGTGTTAGAAAAATATTCTGTAGCAAAGTAGGTCTTAAGAAAGGCAAGTTTAAGTGCTGGACATTTGCACGTGATGTCTCGCCTGTCATTTTCCAAATTGTAAAGTTGCAACTACGCACAACCCACCGCGGTGGCTCAGTCGTTGGAGTGCTCGGCTACGGATCCGGAGTTCCCGGGTTCGAACACGTCCGCGGTGGCTACGTTTCGATGGAGGCAAAACGCTAAGGCGCCCGTGCGCTGTGCGATGTCAGTGCACATTAAAGATCCCCAGGTGGTCGAAATTATTCCAGAGCCTTCCACTACGGCACCTCTTTCTTCCTTTCACTCCCTCCATTATCTCTTGCCTTACGGCGTGGTTCAGGTGTCCAACAATATATGAGAGAGATACTGCGCCATTTCATTTCCCCCCAAACCAATTATTATTATTATTATTTTTAACTACGCACATCCACGATTTCTAGGCGCCGTCTCGCGCGAAAACGAGGCAGCGTTGACAGCCCTTAGGTCTTTGTGCCTTAACGCTACTTCACAAACTGAAAAGTGAATATTATTTATTTAAATTATTATTTAGACTGCCAACTTATTTAAGGTTGGACATTTTAGAGAAAGGGAAGTGAAAGATAACACGAAAACCTTGGACTTGCAAACATATTTACATGCTCCGGTTGAAATGTCTACACATCAGAAGAATCCCGCGCTGTTTAGATCTCCGCATTTAATGACTTCGAGGCTGGGAAAATTCAGGCACTAAAGTTTCCCTCATGTATATACGCAAAGTAACGAATGTGAACTTTCTACTTTAAACACGTGACGCGATGACATCTTACTCCTTGTTAAATGTTGAATTTAAAGAAAAGAAACTACCATTTCGGTTCACTGCGTAATAATAATAATTGGTTTTTTTGGGGAAAGGAAATGGCGCAGTATCTGTCTCATATATCTTTGGACACCTGAACCGCGCCGTAAGGGAAAGGATAAAGGAGGGAGTGAAAGAAGAAAGGAAGAAAAGGTGCCGTAGTGGAGGGCTGCGGAATAATTTCGACCACCTGGGGATCTTTAACGTGCACTGACACCGCACAGCACACGGGCGCCTTGGTGTTTTTCCTCCATAAAAACGCAGCCGCCGCGGTCGGGTTCGAACCCGGGAACTCCGGATCAGTAGCCGAGTGCTCTAACCACTGAGCCACCGCGGCGGGGAAAGGTTCACTGCAGCAATATGTTGCCCGTCGTGAGATAGGGAGAATCACGGCCGCGCGATCGTTTTCTTGAAATCGTTATTATTAGTGGTTAATTTCTAAAAACTGAAATACAAAATGAAGTAACATGTTTTCGCTCGCCGCAGCACTAAAGTGGTGCTGGTTTTTAGCGGCGCAGCGAACTCACAGTGAGAAATCTTTCGCGATTCGCGGGAACTTCCTGAAGCTTTGCACTTTTTATTGAGAACTAAACCTAACCTCACCGCTTATGAGAGTATTTATTCCAGAAGAGAGAAATCGGTAAATGTGTATGCGCCCCACCCCCAGAGAACAATCTTAAGGTACCTACCTTATACTAACCTTCCTTTGTGAAAGAAAGATGAAATTTGTACGGGCTTCAGTAGTGCATATTCTTTCAAAGAATTATCTTTGCAGAGCTTTTATGATCTCGTCGCAGCTGCATTTCTATAAGGGCAAAACGTACAAACATTCCTGGCTGTAATATTGTGACGTGGCGGCCAGCCGAAGAAAGAGACGCGCTGATCGATGGCAATGAGGTGATTTGATGGCCGCTGGCCTAGCGCGAGCGCTCCTGCCCGCCCCACTGCACAGTTCGTCGTCTTCTTCGTCACAATAATTTTGGGCATGTTGTTAAAGCGATGTTGTTGAACCTAACAAAAAAATCCTTATTATTGCACACTTTAAAGGTGGCAGTGTTGGTAAAACTCGCTCAATCACTAGGAGCCGTCATCCTTCAGCCGAAAAACTGATCTGAAAGCACGCTACACAACAGTTTCTCCCGAGCTTTTCAACTATCTAAAAATAGGCGATGCCAGATGCAGTGTCGAATTTTTAATTCCTCACCAGTAAAGTCGACTGCTAAATGCTTTTAACTATTCTCAGCTGCAAATCGGCGTCTTTTTTTTTCGCGCCCATAAAATACAGTCTCGCTTTTTGCTTTTCTATAGTGGTTTTTCTAGCGCTGCCGCAAGACCTGGCTTCCATGGGCAGTCGGGCAAATGGTCGGCGCATTGAATCATTGCTTTGCATTTACGCATCTTGTGAAACAGAAAGCATGTATCATGTCTGTGAGCAGTTTCAAAATAATTCTCGCATGGTACAAGAAATTACAAGCGCACAGGTCGCTTAGCTATGCTCCTCTTGGTGATCGTCAGGATATTCTTTGCACGACTTGTCTACAAACGCACAGTCATCTGTCTTCCAGTAAGCGCTGATTAATCAAGTTGTGCACAACAAGCGACCACGTTCTCCCCACAGTTGTTGTGAGCTCGTCTCACAGTTTTTTGCACTTCGTTCAATTGGGTTTTGTTTTTAAGCGATACTGATACCAGAAGAAGCAGCGTTGGGATTCTGGTCATAGCCCTGAAAAGCCTATACAGGAGACAAGATACATGTGGATCAGAATAGATCATTGTTTACAGATCTCCTTCATTTTTTGCTTTATCGAGTGCTTGTGCCTGTATGTATATCTTGAGCGTCATTGCTTTTTAGGTTGCTGATTCCGCCCTGCCCGGTGTTTCGGGCATCAAATAATATACTACTTACGCGTGTATTCTTTGTTCTGCTTGCCACTGTCATAAATTTATTGTGATCTCTGCATTGTCAGTCCTCATTTATCTTCATAACTTATAACGTTATGTACCCGTGTTTCTCCTCCCGCTTCCCTCTATGATGCCCACCGTGCCAAAAGGGAACTGAAATAAATAAATAAATAAATAAATAAATAAATAAATAAATAAATAAATAAATAAATAAATAAATAAATAAATAAATAAATAAATAAATAAATAAATAAATGAATAAATAAATAAATAAATAAATAAATAATTAAAAGTGCTAACGTTGAAATTTATATATAGACATAACCAACGATACAATTATCTTAAGCTTGGAGCATGATAGCCTCAGATGCTGACGCGCCAGAAAATTCAAGACAACACAACATATACATTTATCACTCACCTATTCACCAAGAGGCAAAATTTCTCAAACTTAAAGCGTTGCAGTGATATTTGCCTCGTGGGGCAGTTGAGGCAAACTGACACAGCTTGAAGTCCGGTAGCGTTTCGAAGACGCACATTTATTCGTCACTGAATTTGAGCTAGGCGTATCAAAAATCTATGAGAGCAGTTGCTGACACCAATGTCACAAACATCCATATCATAGCGGAAATGATTTGAAGCGCCGACCCCCCGTTCCTGTCGTGGTTATGGCGGAAAGACCGCACGGTTTTCCTTAAACAGCAGATGGACGAGACAGGTTTCTGTGAAACTATCAGTTTCATTTATATTGTATTTTTGCGAAAGACGGGGGTTCGTTCCCGGCCGCGGCAGTAAAATTTCGATGGAGGTGAAATCCTAGAGGCCCGTGTACTGTGCGATGTCAGTGCTCACTAAAGAATCCAAGGAGGTAAAAATTTCCGGATTCCTTCACTACGGCGTCCCTCATAGCCCGAGTATGTGGGACGTTAAACCTCCACAAACCGTAAAACAAACAATATTGTATTTTTGGTTGTCGTGCAATAAGCACGTGTTTCTGGATTGCAGTCCCGTAACCGACGTTATCTGTACCCTGAATCTGCAGCCAGACATCAACTCTGGGCTTTTCGAAGCCAGGGCTTAGGTAACACAAAATCACCGGCGCAATACGCAAATTTGTTCTTTCGAGAAGCGTGCACTCGGTAATTATGGAGGAGGGTGCACCTACACCCAAGCGTATAGTTGCCACCGCATCTCGAAAAGCTTGCGGGCTCATTAGCAAGGTTGTTTATCAACGTGCTCAACGTGCGGCAGGTTGGCCCAACTACGCTTCAGCTCAAGCGAAACCTAGGCCCGGCAGGGCTGTTCCACCTACCAAGATGTGGTCCGCGAGAACTGCGCTAAATCCCTTAATCGCGACGACAGCACTAGACTGAAACGTCCTGAAAAGAGTATAAAGAATCTCGGACGGGAGAAGCCTCCCGCGGTGCAACTAATTTCAAGCCCCATAACTGGTCCTGCCGGGTTGATAAAGAGGCTTTCCACTCCAGGGAAGTTGACTTCCAACTTTCTGCAGCACGTTCTTCGAGCGTGCACAAACATTTTGACAATATTACCATGCCTCAATGCACAGCTCTCGCACTTCGTACGACGAATGCGTCTCCCCAAAGCATATTGCGGCCCAGCCTTCTCGTTCTACAAAAAATGAATTTGTCGGTCCTGTGGTCGGTCCTTCAAATTGAGGATTCAATGGTAGGTTGGTGCCTGAAGTAACGGGCTGCTGCCACTGCAAGATCCCCATAAGGGGAGCCGTGTTGGATCACCTGTAGCGCCCTATATAGCTCGTGAAAGTAGCGGATATTCCTGAGGTCAAGAACGTCGTCTCTGCACATTTCGTTGTGATGTATAATGCCATAACTGACAACTTTCTTCGATATATTAAAAAGCACTTATTGCAACGTGTTTTTCTCTGCAGAAATTTCAAAACTCCACAGCGTTTCTATGGAGGCGAAAGACAAAAGGCGCCAGTGTGATGTGCGATGTCAGTGCGGGTCAAAGATACCCAGGTGGTTGAAACTATTCCGGAGCCCTCCACTACGGCACTTCATTCTTCATTTCTTCTCTCAGTCTCGCTTTTATTCCTTCCCTTATGGCGCGGTTCGGGTGTCCACGGAGATATGAGAGACAGTTACTGGGCCATTTTGTTTCCTTAAATATCAATTTTCATTTCTATCAGTTAAATAAAAATCGTACAGTCTCGGTTCTTAAAATATAAATACCGTATTATGTCCCTTTTGGCCAAACTTGACTGTTGAATTACACTGAAAAGGGAGAATTCCCAGAAATAAATATCAGTGAACCATGCTCTGGCAGCAGAGCAACCAGCTACTCAAACCGAGTATTAATGAAAGCTATGTCTACAAGCCTGTAGGAGTTTCACAGTCGATTATAAATGCCCAAAGATATTATCTACTCTTTGTATAACTATCGTCCCCGTTTACAATACCAATGCTGTCCTCCTCGCATTCCACGTGAGTCTCCAACAGATTTGCCAGTTTGGTTGTTTGCATGTTCACGTTGCTTTACGCGCAGAAAGCACTGCATAGTTTTAAAAAAAGAATGTTATAGAAGAATATATTATCCTAAGAACTGAGCTGATGACAACGCTGCTATTATGAATTGTCGAAGAAATAACACGGCCACGTAAAGCAGATCTGCGTCCCTTCTAACTTTCTCGGAAGCGCTGCTTGTTGCGCTTCCCAGAGGTAGGAGAGGGAGAGGAATGTATGGCGTCAGAATGCATGCAGAAACGCCGACTGTTTTGGGCCACTAAGAGATAAACGAAAAGTTCTCTGCGGCCGGCAAGGATTAGTTTCCTGGCGAAAGTTAGTAATCTCGTCAGCCGTGCCTTACTGCGCAAGAATTTCAGGATTTCTGACCCGCTCAGGGGCTTAGAACAAGGTCTTATCAGATTATCTGCCCGTCTTCCAGCAAAACTTGCTTACGCCATTGCCCAAGAGAGGGGGGGACGCGCACCGGGTAACTTAAGGTGCTGCTGCCTTTCTTGTCAAGACATTTTCCAACCGCCAACATTTTTCCACTCGAGGAAGAAGCTGAAGGCTGTATGAAAAAAGTAGGTTAATGCTGTAGCGTGGTCTGTTTGGCATTGATAAAAGAGAAACTACTATCTCTCACTTTACTTTTTACTGGACCTTATACTCTGTTTTGATAGTACTGACACTATTGATGCACAACAGAAAACCTTGTACCTCTAACAGTGGGAAATGCAGGTACTAATGAATCGGGAATGAATATAGAATGTTCATAGGACTCTTTCGAAGCTTTTAGTGTTCATGAACGACTTGCCTGTAGAAGACCTTGCTTCAATAGTATTAGACAAGGGTTTTCTCAAGTAGAACACTTACATGCAGTCGTTGTAACCCTGTTCAGATCTTAAAGTAAGCCAAAATATTTTTTATTTCGCATAAAACTGCATTCCTTTTTTGTTCTCTTTGTTCTCGATTCATTCTTTATACAAAAAAGTAACTGTCTGACACTTTGCCTTCATATTTCTTTTGTTCTTTGTATAAAATAAATCATTCTCCAACTTCAGGCTTCGTCCTTGGCAGGTCAAATTTCCTCGCACACGTTAGCGAAAAATATTAGGCAATAGTGGTGGTACCCATTTACGGGTGGAGGCGCGCCGCTGTCTACCTTACTCTCAAGTTTATCATGTTTCACCGATAAGCCTCATTTGCTTTGTCTGAACTTCAATCGATGCTCTACCGTCTAAAAACCTCAGAAACGACTTGCAACTTGCTCCACGTTTGTGCTCAATCATGACCAATGGTGTCACTCAACGATCATATTCTAAGTCAGTGCTGTTTGCGTAGGATCACTAAGGATGGATCACTGATTTCATACTTGTTTTTATTATAAAGGCAGTAGCAACTTAGCGTTCTCGGTTAAGTCAACAGGCGTAGCCAATGTCATTATCACAAGTCATTTTAAGTTATTTGGTTCATTTCCTTGCAAAAGACTTTGTCTTAATAAAGAGATTTACATTTGCCCACTTTCTCAGCTGACGATTTAAATAGGGGGGGATCGGGCAGAACAGTTTTTAGAGAATGGTACGGGATTCAAGGATTCAGATGTGTGAAGCTTACAGTGAAAGCATGCTAAGGTTTTTCGGCGCAAGCAATTTTAGTGGAGACGTAATAACCGAATAAATATCGGACTTCCCCTCACCGCGTTGATTAAGTATCGAAAAACTACGTGGCGACGTCAGATTCGATGAGATTCGAATTTTCCGTCGCCTTCCCTCGCACACTGCCGTGTGTCATCGGATGCCGCAAATAACGCTTTGCGAGCCGGCAGTAGGATAAGGTGGTTGTCTTCCTTCAAAGCGAGCGTGTTTACGACGGAAAGATACAGCCACCGAAGATAACGTCACGGTTTGCTCCAGCCCGGATCTGTGCGTTACCACTTAGAGCCGTTACGCTTCTAGTTGGCCATTAAGTTGCAATTTCAAATGCTATCTGAAAAAAAAAGAACTTCGCATGATCGATCTTCAAGTATCACACGTTCTATCCCTTTGAGCTCGTCGGAGTCTAAAAACGGTTGACTTGCCTTTGAACAGGCCGCTTTATGTAAAAATTTTAATATTCAGATAAGCCATTTCTTTTCTCGTAAATTGGTGTAGCTTGTGTACTTGTGCTACATATAGGCGTTGTAGTTTTCGGAGAATACCGCAGTCACGAGATAAGGCGATCAATGCTCTTTACATGCATGGACAAGCGCCCGTTTTTTATGTTTATCATTGCAAGTCAATGTCCAAATAAAACAAAACTAAAGATTCACGGCGAAAAAAATACAGAACTCAGGTAAAAGCATGTAACTGTCAGAGCATCAACACAGCAGTTATATAGGCGTGGTATGAATAGGAGCCAGTTTAGGGTGTGTAAGGACTAATTGCGCTTGTGAACCAGAGTTTGTGCAGCCGGCCGGTAAGAGATTTCAAGAAATCTTTCTTCTCTGCTTGCAACTCAATGATGGATATCCTAAAGCAATCTAACGCAACGGCTAAGTATATTATCGAAAATACGATGCGGTTGCAGCTCTTCTTACGTGAAGTGAATTAGTCGAGTTGTATGTCTCTTGCATACTTAAGCATACGATAACTAATTGGGCTTTTTCTATTACAAATGAGAGCTAGTCTAAAGTGTCACACTATATTTCTCTTACTTTTCTAAACTTAGTTGTAGGCTTTGAGACAAAGGGCGTGGCAACAATTTTGCAGACATCTCGCATGATCCGGTTTAGCTCACCGCTCACATTTCTCCTGCACTTCAGGTATTGCACACCTCTTTGTAAAGCGGACGAAATGTGTGACAGACATTCGTCTTCCTATATGAGTTGATTATAAGATCAAAAATAAAGTCGGAAAGCACAGGTGAAAAATGATCTTTTCATAACCTGGATTCTATCGATAAGACGTGATTCTTTTGATCCTATGCTGTGAACGCCATGATACTGAAGGTACTGCTTTAATTCCGGGCTCACGTAGATAGAATACATTCCTCTCTACATCAGTTCCAATGGAAATACTAATTTTAACACTCTTTATCGCTTCTTAAGTAGATAGGGTGTTGTGAAGGAATTATAATTTATTTTTCGCCTTTTAGTCGCTGAAGTAATCACACAATAGCCTTTTTATGGCCCCCTTAGTACAAGAAGTTGCATTTGAAGAAGCTGTAAGCATTGAAATGTTTCCCTGTCCTGAAAACGATACGTTACTTTACTCTGCATGTTCAACAAAAAAATAAGCAAAGCATGCGCCTAGGACTCGACGGGAGTTACCTCGTTTGGCACTTGGGGCGATTGGAAGTAGAGTGCTTTGGTTTGTTTGTTTTTTGTGGTGAGCCCGATCTTAGCTCAAAACAGCTCCCATTTTAGGCAAACACGAAAAGAGGGAAGCACAGTGTTCTGCTTCTACCGATGTCCCAGTGTTTTGCCAACACCCACTGTTCAAATTCACAGTTTATTCTGCAAGCATACGGCGTATTACACAATGGATGAGAAACTAAGTGAAGAAGATCGATGTGCAGGAGCCGTGAATAAGAATTTGCGCAACATCTACAGTGTGCGATTTGAGAAAACGTTGAGTGGAGCACTCTCTTTTAATGGTTTTTCTTTCCTTGTTTCCTACTATCTTGACTCTTCTGCAAGGAAGTCTCTGGTAGCGGCTTCCGGCTCGATAATGTTTTGCACAACTGTAGGAGAAAATTAAACATTCTAGTTTTTTCAATCTTCTAAATGCATTGCAAAACAAAGGCAAATGCTACTACAGGCTGTTGAGAAACACGAGAAGGTGTCAGAGGTTTCTCGTAATCACTCACACTGGTACCGTGAGCTGCATTCTTGTGATTGGTATCTTTGGTCGATAAGCTTCTGAGTCTGCAGTGCGAATTATTCGGAATCTCCGCGTGGGATTTCGATCTACGCCTGGAGTCCAAGCACCTGTTACACAGTTGGAAAGCATGGGTAAACTAAATTCTCCCGCGTTATAAGTCCTGAACCTCACTAATATTTTTGTAACTACAAACCTTTATGTATATAGGTGACTTTTCTAAGCGGAGAGGATGTAACAGCTGATTCCTGGCCTCTTTCGAACGTTGCGCCGCGTTATATTCTGTCCATTTATTGTTCCTGATTGCACAAAACAAATTATTAAGGCAGGGCTACTTCTACATTCGGAGAGCAGGTGCTTCGCCTACAACTATGGCTAAAGGACCCTCCAAATAAATATTTAGAATATACCGCGTACTTCTTACTCTTCTGGATGTCCATAGAAACTTCGGCAAAGAAGCCCTTGATAGAGGGAATACTGCATTGTATTAGGGAATTATTCGCGTGCTGTAGGTTGTTCACCATATTTCTAGTGCTCGAGGGCATCAATTTAGACACCACACATGAAGTTGAGGGTCAAGAACATATATATCTCGGCAAATCTGCTCTGCCGTAGTTTTCGAGACAGCTTCAGAAAAGCTTGAGTGTCGATTCATACTGAGCTCAGCGTGCTACATGTGTCTGTTCCTGGGTAGAAACTAGTTTTCTGTTCTTTGTTTTAATCCACCTTGGTTTAATTTTACGAAAGGTAGCCAAAGAACCTGCTTCTACTCATGCTCAGCTTCTATAGGTCGTGTCTATCGTTGCCCCGCCGGAGTCTACGTCGGCGAACTGGTGTTGTCCTCCACGGCTTTCATTTCGCGAAGATCCTCTTTTGGCAGCTGCGTCTTGCCAGCTATTGTTTTGCGGCACATCCGTTGATCGCCTGCGGTAGTATACGCTGCCTGTTTACTTCGCAGAGACCTGTGTGACTATGACCATAAAGATTGCATTGATTCACCGCCGCGCCAACCCGTGGTCGATGTGTCTCCAAGCTGTGCAAAGGAGAGCCGTAAACAAAACTCTCACGTAGGCACACTATTCGTGACTCGTATATTAGCGGGAAAGTTAAAGCCGATTGCAAAGACTAACCTTACTTACCACTTGTAATTCGAGGTTAGTTTTAAAAATTGAGGGATTGAGTATAGCGCCCTTTTTTAAAAAACAATCTCGAGGCGGACGCCCCGCGCTGTTCGACCGTACGAGCACCTGACATGGGGTGGAATTTGCAGCTTTGCCTTTTTAATACAGGTTGGTTGTGAAACTTTATTTCCAGCGGATATAGAGGAGCGACACGAAGTCGCCCCCCGCTTAAACGGCGGCCGCTATCCCTTGGGCAGCGGCGGCGTCTTCAGCCAGCTGGAGGAGCTTGATCTGTATCCGCGGGTCGGGGCTGAGCAATAGAGCCTCCCAATGAGCAGAGTCGGTAATGAAGTGACTCGCGGGTAGGGACTGCGGGCAGTTCCAGATCATATGATTTAGATCGGCTTTCGCATCACAATTTTTGCATTTGTTTGAGTAGAGTCCTTCCGAATAAAAGCTACACAATTGGGGATTTGGATAGGTGTTAGGAAAGCATTTCACAGCCCCATTTTATCCTATCACTGTCGCTTTAGCAGACAATGCTGTTAAAAGCATAATGGTACAATTTTGTGTTGAGACGCATATATGTTACCATACTTCTGCTGTCACCGTCACGTAGCAGTACCAATGCAGACACTTATTTCGCTTGCAAGAATTAATCTCTTATCATGTCTGATTGCGCGGTGATAACGTGTTCACGAGAATATCTTCAGCTTTAAAAAAAGCTGCTTAGAACTACAGAGAACGTTTGTTTCTTATTCGTAATTGGTGAACATAAGTGGGCTGCGTGATTAGAGGGCGTTATGGTTATTGCGGCCTATTGCGGCTCACTGCAGTCTTATTAGCTTTTTCTACACTCCTACAGCAGTTTAAAAAAAGAAGGAAAGCATAATTGCGGCCTGTCAAGGAAAATGCGTCGTAGAATAGAACATGACATATGGTCTGAGAATGAAGCGTTTCTAGCACCATGCACCCTAAAGGATCATGAACTGAGCTGCGTACAGTGACAAAACACCCTTGAAGTTGTTATAGGATAAAGGCCTTACCGGACAGTTGTAGAGGCACATACGTTCAGTTCGGTAACCGAGGCGGAGCAAGGCAATTTAAGGCTATTTCTTCTGTGCTTTTACACCACCACCACCGAAGGGGCAAGGCATACTGGCGTTAGTAAAACCATTATTAGATATTGTTTCGACAGACCTGCATAAACCTGTGTTTACTCTGCTACCGCATGGCCTCAGTAAAATCTAAAAGTGCTCTTTTGTCGTTTGTAGTCTACTTTATTTCCATTCGCAACAATTCTGCAGCCATGCTTACTGCCGTGGAAATTCCACAGACATACCTGGCCAGGGTTAATAAACTCTTGCAGACACAACTCCAACCAAAAGCTTTATTTTAATTCAAAACCCGACGTATCGGAGCCGGCTCAGCTCCTTCTTCAGGGATGACTGAGGGAAGTCGCTAACGGCTTTAAATATGCATAGAGGAGAACAGGAGATCGAATGCAGGAAACTGGGGATGCGACAGTTGCGTGGGAAGGGCAGTCGTGGTTGGAGGGGTTAAGGCTGTAAGCCTCGTTGTCGGACAGTGGGGAGGCGGTCAATGGCGACTTTTCTTCTTTGGGCTGCAGAGAGAAGTCCCTGTTTATATACTGCTGGCAGGTTTCTTTTTGTGCTGTTGATGTTGTTCGGGGTAGTTTGAATTTGCCAGGATTCAAGTAAGCGTCTTTTATTGATTATTTGTTTCCGAGGATGCGGGTTTTTTCAATGTTGACTCTGGGTTCTGAGTCTTCGCAATGTTCGGCTACAGGATTGCGATCTCTTACGAAGTTGCGGACGTCGTTTTTATGTTGCCGAATTGTTTCTTTTAAATTTTAGTTTCACCGATGTCGCCTGCGTCGCAGTCGGCGCAAGTAAAATTGCAGATAATGCCTTGGGCTCTTTCTCTGCGTGACCGGGCTTTGGAAAAAGGTAGGCAAAACGCAACAGTGCTTTTTGGCTTGTGCGCAACAAGGGGGCCCTTTTTTTCAGGCTTCGGCTATGGCTTCGCTGGCACTTCGGACGTAAGGCAGACTGACATATTTTTATGGTGGACTTGGTTTTTGTGCGTTGATTTCTCAGCGTATGTTTTGTGTTTAGAGGCGAATGGTTTTTTGAATAAAGTTTTTTGGTTAGCCGTTCATGGTGAGCTGTTTCAATATCGTGCCTTGTTTTTTTCTTCTGTCGAGTTCTGTGCTGGAGTGTGTCTCAACTCTTCCGCAGAATGTCTGCACCACTGATGCTTTATGGACTGTCGGGTGGATCGAAGGGCAGTGGAAATATCGGCCGGAGTGGGTTGGTTTTGGGTATAGGGTGAATTGAAGGGTGACGTGTTTTCGGGATACGAGGGCGTCCAAAAAGGGTAGAGACTTTTCTTTTTCCGCCTCTAGCTGAATTCAACATCTGTTTCTACGGAGTTTAAATGTGACAGAAAATTTTGAATTTCAGCTCTCTTGATAACTCCCAAGCAGTCGCCGATATACCTGGAGGAAATCTGGTTGAAGAAGGAATGAGCTGAAGGTTCGTTTTTCGATGCGTTCCAAGGCTAGATTGGCCATGACGACAGAGATGGAGGCTTCTATTGCCATTCCTTTCACTTGTCTGTAAAATTGTCCTTTTGACGAGAAATATATGTTCGATAGGCACAGTTCCAGGAAATGGCAACCTGAAAAAAGAGCCGAGTCGGCTCCGAAACGTCGGGTTTTGAATTGAAATATTTTTTTTTTGGTTGGAGATGTGTAATAGTTTGTTATAAGACATCAACCGCAACCAGACAGGCGAATCTCTCAAAATGTTAAGTTTCCAAAGCTGAGTTAAGAACTTTCAGAAGTATTAGAGATTTTACGTATGCTACTACATTACAATGAGGCCCCATGCCGTTAAATGTAAATGTATTCAAGAGCCTGCGAAGCTGCAATTAGTATTAACAGTTTTTTCTTGAACATTTATTCGCCACAAGGTAACACGTAATTAAAAATAAATGCAGTTAACAGTCTGCGAAGCTGCGATTAGTATTAAAAGCTTTTTCCTCAACATTTCTTGCGATCTTGGAGAACCTTCATGAACTCGGGGTGGGAGCCCGCACCTTCAACTATATCCGCGACTTTCTTTCAGGCAGAAAGGCGCATTTTCAAGTAGGAGGTCTCCACTCGCATGACTTTCCCCTCGGCAACAAGGGCACCCCGCAGGGATCGGTCCTATCACCATTTCTCTTCAACGTTGCAATGTTGAAACTTCCACACCTATTAGCGCAGGTTCCGCAACTCCACCACAGCCTCTATGCTGATGATATCACCTTGTGGACCGCCGAGGGCAATGATGCCGAAATCGAGGAGAGACTAAAGCATGCAATAGATATCGTGGGGAACTATGTAGACCCTAGGGGGCTGCGGTGCTCTCCAGCAAAATCTGAATTTCTCATATTCCGCAACATCAGATCCCTTGCGCAAACCCCACCGGCCATCGAACTCAGTATTCGCGGAGTCCCCATTCCTCGAGTGCCCAAAATTAAAATCTTGGGCCTAATTCTACAAGAACACGGCTTCAATGGTGACGTAATTCGGAAGCTTCAGGGAACCTCGCAGCAAATTATGCGACTCATTCGCCGCATTAGTAACCGCCACTCGGGCTTGAAGGAAAGCAATACTCTCCGTTTAGTACAAGCCTTTGTGATAAGCCGCATAGCTTACGTATGCCCTTACCTACATCTCAAGTCAGCTGAAAAAGAAAAAGTGGAGGCCATAATCAGAAAATGCGTCAAACAGGCAGTTGGGCTACCCATGCACACAGCGACTGAGAAAGTGTTAGGTCTCGGTCTTCATAACACCCTAAGCGAGATTATTGAAGCGGTAACCGTCTCGCAGTACGAACGACTATCGGCCACACCAACTGGCAGACACATTATGTCCACACTAGGCATAACATACGAACGACAAGGCGGACCCACAACTGACCTTCCCAAACATATACGCCAGCTTCTGGTCATTCCTCCACT
This sequence comes from Amblyomma americanum, assembly GCF_052857255.1. Classification (NCBI taxonomy): domain Eukaryota; kingdom Metazoa; phylum Arthropoda; class Arachnida; order Ixodida; family Ixodidae; genus Amblyomma; species Amblyomma americanum. Next base: position 121,091,513 of record NC_135505.1, on the reverse strand, counting down.
ACCTCGGAACATGCACCCAGATTTCCACGCTGAACGTCGTACAGAGAGAGCCAAATCATTAGGCAAACGCTTTCTTAATGATACCTCTGTGGTATATGTAGATGCGGCAGATTCTTCGGCTGACAAGATGGTAGCTGTGGTCACCACGGAACGTGGTACACTCATAACTGGGGGCACTATACGCACTCAGCACACACATGTTGGAGCAGAAACAGCCATTGCTCTAGCCATTGTGGGATCCTCGGCAGAAACCATTGTCAGCGACTCAAAATTGGCTATACGTAACTACACGTTTGGAAGAATCTCCCCACAAGCAGCACGGATTCTGCTAAATTATCAGCCCACGCGGCGCATTCGCCTAATCTGGACGCCTGCTCATGCTTCCCTTGCTGGTAATGAGGCGGCTCATAACCTAGCTCGAGAACTGACCCGCCGAGCTGGGTCGTGCAGCCCACCCGCCCTATACTCTGGCAAGGACAGGTTGTTTTCTTACAGAGAAATCCTGCAGCCCTACAGGCTTGCAAGACTCAGATTCCCCCCAGCAGATAAAACGCTCTCCAAGCAACAGGCCAAAGCCTGGCGTAAACTTCAAACTAACACCTATCCAAATCCCCAATTGTGTAGCTTCTATTCGGAAGGACTCTACTCAAACAAATGCAAAAATTGTGATGCGAAAGCCGATCTAAATCATATGATCTGGAACTGCCCGCAGTCCCTACCCGCGAGTCACTTCATTACCGACTCTGCTCATTGGGAGGCTCTACTGCTCAGCCCCGACCCGGGGATACAGATCAAGCTCCTCCAGCTGGCTGAAGACGCCGCCGCTGCCCAAGGGATAGCGGCCGCCGTTTAAGCGGGGGGCGACTTCGTGTCGCTCCTCTATATCCGCTGGAAATAAAGTTTCACAACCAACCAACCTCAACATTTCTTTGCCACATTTCAAGTTGTGCAGCAGAGAACCAGCAGGAAAGAAATCCGTATACTACGTACGGGCAGTTCTTCTCGAAGTTTATTTTTGAGATTTGAATACTTCCCCTCATTCATTTTTAACTGTCGTTTCATTGTTGTGTGTGTATGTTGGATTGAAGTGCAGCCTAGCAGCTCTGTCGCTAAATTTTCAGGTCTTCCGCAGTCAATCGACATAGCTGCACTGCTTAGGTTCTCTACGAATGGTCAGAATACTGCTATTACTGAGTTTATTTTAAATTGACAGTGCTGAAATCTTACTTTTAACTCCTTCAAAAGGCTTAGAAAATACGCAAAGGAAAACAGGCAAAGAGAACAAAAGCTGTGTAAATTTAAGCAACCTCTGGAGTGTAAAATAAATCCTTGATACCTGCGTCGCTAACACATCCCGTGCAGCACAGGTCATTGGGCAATATTAGAAGGTGATCTTTTCACACTGGTTCTTTTTAGGGCCAGCCTTTGTCAATATATTCCCAATAAATGGACCGATTATCTTGCTGCTTCGGATGCTTCAAGAAAAATAATCCGCCATTTAGGCCTCATAGTCTTCTCGCATTCAGGGCCGCTGTGGCCAACTTTTGTTTTCCACGCTTTAGGTGGAGAAAAAAAATAAAAATGAAAATTTCCTTCTTATCTCTCGTGCTAAAAATGATGAAAGCTCCAATTCGCATAGGCGACAGGCTCTTACGAGCACGCTTGCATGTTTGTCAGCTCATTTTTTTTGTACGAATTGAATATTATAGCTAATTTGTATTGACTCTTCCTACAGTACTTAAAGTGCTTAGGCGTAGTTCTGAACGAAAGCTGCCATCGCAGCAGCTGATTTTCAATAATTACTTGGCTGTCGAGCACGAAGGCGTCGCGAATGAACATAACGGCATGTCATTTTCTTAAATCTGTGGAAGGTGTATGTTGTGCTATTTTAAGAATAATCGGCCCCCTCTCCTTGCCTAGACAGTGCAACTTCCATCATCCATATGAGCACCTCGATTCAGAGCGAATTTCCGGACCCCGTAGAGTATCTGTTACGGGTCCAATTGGACTCAGTTTTGGAAATGTGGTGGAGAGTTTGAAGGATGCTTCACTCCCGCCACCGGTTGGCCCGATATTGCACTACCTCCGGGATCGGCCTTGTCTTTAGCGCGTCTTTACTATCCTGTCTTTCTGTCCCATCTTTCAACTCTCCTACTATCTGCACGTGGTAGCGATTGTGGCTCGCCTTGAGCCAGTGAGCAGGCCTGTGCACTTTCCTTTTATTTCTTCCTGGCAACAAAACACACACACACAGAGCACTTCGATTCATCTACCGCCTCGGACGTACTGATTGTGAAGCACTGACTGAGAGCTGACGAAAGCGAAAAGTTAAAGGTTACTATTGCTCGATTTCTGATCAAAGTATATCGAGCCGCTTCCTTACAAGTAATCCACGATGAAAAGCGGGCCGATGTAAACCAGTGAACAGCAATGGAGAGACATAATATGGATAGAAAAGACACCAGTATATTAATAGCATGGAACTTCGTGCGCGTTGCTGCCAGGTTCGTCTTTTCGGCCCAGCGTGCCGTGCATTTGACTCTTCTGCTCAAAGAGCTCAACGTCTACTGAGACTGACCTCAGTGAGGGGTGCCATGTTTCTGTTGCTAAGCCGTAGAAAAGGCTAGCTTTTTGTGTTTCTTCGCAATAAAACAAGGTGAGTTGTTCTTTGTCACACTTGAAAACCCATTGCAGCTGTTCCATTCGTGCTGAATATTTAAACGAAATTCGCAAGCGCGAAGCATTAAAATGAGCTGCCGATGAAAAGAAAACAAAAACAAAGCCATCGTTCTGTTTGCACAGAACTCGTCGAAAATGAGATAAGCTATGAGCGAAATAAAGAGAAACGATCGTTCCTCTTGACAGCATGAAGTCAGAAATATGGCGAATTAGCTTTCCTTTTTATATCCTTGCTTACACAGCGATCGCGCTCCTATTCGCAGATGACTTTAGGGTATTTACTCTTACAAAATGTGCGCCCGAGTCCTTTTAGAGCACTCACAGTGCAACGCAGCGCACAATGTAGAAGACGAGCAAAGCTTGCAGCCAGATATTCAATCCGGCTGACAGCTCTTCCAAGGCGGTTCCTCCGTGAACTGAAAAAAAGGTGGAAAAACTCAACAAATGTGTAGGGGGGATGGCGCTTTCGCAGGGCCAAATGTCGTTTTCGTTTTTTGGTCCGCCTTGACGTCGTTCGAGTCACAGGCTGCGAGTATGCTCTGCGCGGAACTGATCTGTACTTGTACTTTCAGTGTGTGCTGGATTACTCTGGGAGCTTGCGAAAGGAGAGAGAGAGAGAAAAACAGAAGGACGGAAAGAGAGGGGAGGTCAACTAGGCCATGCCCAATAGGCTACCCTATACGTGGGGAGGGGGGACAAAGAGAAATGTAATAATATTAATAATACTAATTAGTTTTTGAGGAAAGGAAATGGCGCAGCATCTGTCTCGCATATCGGCGGACACCTGAACCGCGCCGTAAGGAAAGGTATAAAGGAGGGAGTGAAAGAAGAAAGAAAGAGGTGCCGTAGTGGAGGGCGCCGGAATAATTTCGACCACCTGGGAATCCTTAACGTGCATGACACCGCACAGCACACGGGCGTCTTAGCGTTTTTCCTCCAAAAGAACGCAGCCGCCGCGGTCGGGTTCGAACACGGGAACTCCGGATCAGTAGCCGAGCGCCCTAACCACTGAGCCACCGCGGCGGGTCTAGAGGACCGTTTACCCCGGTTTTACCGACATGTCTTTTTACTTTTTACCGACATGTCGGCAGATATGATAAGCATGCGTATATGCGTAAGGAGAGAGCGGTAACGAAATGAGCTTTTCAAATGTCCATGGACCACAATGACAAGGGGACCGAGGGCGCACACATAAAGCTTAAAGTTTATAGTCTGAAGATAGATAGATAGATAGATAGATAGATAGATAGATAGATAGATAGATAGACAGACAGACAGACAGACAGACAGATAGATAGATAGATAGATAGATAGATATATAGATAGATAGATAGATAGATAGATAGATAGATAGATAGATAGATAGATAGATAGATAGATAGATAGATAGATAGATAGATAGATAGATAGATAGATAGATAGATAGATAGATAGATAGATAGATAGATAGATAGATAGATAGATAGATAGATAGATAGATAGATAGATAGATAGATAGATAGATAGATAGGTAGATAGATAGATAGATAGATAGATAGATAGATAGATAGATAGATAGATAGATAGATAGATAGATAGATAGATAGATAGATAGATAGATAGATAGATAGATAGATAGATAGATAGATAGATAGATAGATAGATAGATAGATAGATAGATAGATAGATAGATAGATAGATAGATAGATAGATAGATAGATAGATAGATAGATAGATAGATAGATAGATAGATAGATAGATAGATAGATAGATAGATAGATAGATAGATAGATAGATAGATAGATAGATAGATAGATAGATAGATAGATAGATAGATAGATAGATAGATAGATAGATAGATAGATAGATAGATAGATAGATAGATAGATAGATAGATAGATAGATAGATAGATAGATAGATAGATAGATAGATAGATAGATAGATAGATAGATAGATAGATAGATAGATAGATAGATAGATAGATAGATAGATAGATAGATAGAACTTTTATTCATGTCAATTGCCAGACAACATAAATCAGGCCTACCAAAGCCTCAAAGGGCTTGAGTGGCAGCGCCTGGCAGACAGCGAACGTTGGCAAAACAAAGGAAAATAGAGACGTTGCAATGAACTTTGCAAAAAAGAAAAAAGTCACCAAACATAGTGAAACAAATATATAACTATTACAACATCAAGAGAGATTACAGTAATTTGAAATTAATACAGTAAATAGATGAAATAACTACGGGGCAGGAAGCAGCGCGGAGACATACCGCAAAGTTTTTTTCAGGGTGTATTTAGTTTTCATGCGGAGTACAGTAGGTGGCAAGCTATTGAAACAGGCAGGTACATAGTAATGGCGTGTGCGCTTTCCGTACCGGGTTGAGGAGCGAGGAATGCAATAGCGGTATTTTGGTCTTAAATCCCGAGCAGGAACATATGGAACGGTGAACTGACTGTACCAGAAGTGTTTTAGCACAATAGTTTCTGTTAATAAAGAGTTAAAACTTGGAAGCTTTAGTCTTCTAAAAATATCAATGTCATTACCAATGGACAGGTCGTAAGCAATATTCTTTAGAAGCAAACGCAAAAGCGAATTCACCCTGTGTTTCCAGCGAACCGTGCAATGACCATAAACAGTAATTCCGTACCTAAGTACACTATAGGCTAGAGCATGTGCAACACATTTACGGACAGAAAAAGGCATAAAATATCTGATGTTATACAGGACACACGATACAGCACGAAGCCCAACGCTGAATCCTTTTATGAACTTCAGGAGCGCCTTCACCGTTTTCCTTTGTGGTGACCGTTTTGTCCAAGGCCACAGAATCTTGGTTTCTGTGAAAGGACGATAGTCCAAGCTGCGCAGTGTAGAAGCCAGGAAAGCACGCTCTCTCTCAAAACGAGGGCAGTCACAGGTTAGGCATTCGATCGATCCATCGCACCCACACTCCTCACACGCTGGATGATTCCCAAATAACTGCTACGTGGTCGGTGCCTGTCAAGTAACCGGCTGGTTTAACTTTCAAAGCAGAGGCGAGATGCGGTGGCACAATAAGCAAGAGGAAGGGGATGGTGTGATTTTGTTTGATGTGAGAAGAAAGTTGCTTTGCATGCGAGGCACAAAAAAATGCGATTATGAAAGAAAAAAAAATGAGAACCTTATGAGCACAATTTAGTAGATGACAACGCATATTGGTGCTTGTTAATAACGGGTATGAAATAAAACGACAGCTAGTAATGATTGCGAAATGGGGATTCAAAAAAGCCTGTATACATTTTAAAACAGCTACTGCCGCGCAAATATTTCACCCATGATGTTGAAATTCTTATTGCGCATCTGGTTTGCCACTCATTTTTCAGTCTCCGTGTCGTGGTGGTGGTAATAATAATAATGTTTTTTTGTGGAAAGGAAATGGCGCAGTATGTCTCATATATCGGCGGACACCTGAACCGCGCCGGAATGGAAGAGATAAAGGCGGGAGTGAAAGAAGAAAGAAAGAGGTGCCATAGTGGAGGGCTCCGGAATAATTTCGATCACCTAAATGTGGTAAAAATTTCATTTGTGCTCTGGAGTTCGAACCCGACCGCGGCGGCTGCGGTTTTATGGAGGAAAAACGCTAAGGCGCCCGTGTGCTGTGCGATGTCAGTGCACGTTAAAGATCCCCAGGTGGTCGAAATTATTGCGGAGCCCTCCACTACGGCACCTCTCTCTTCCTTTCTTGTTTCACTCCCTCCTTTACCCTTCCCTCACGGCGCGGTTCAGGTGTCCAACGATATATGAGACAGATACTGCGCCATTTCCCCCCCCCCCCCCCAATACCAATAATTATATGCTCTGGAGTGGGTTTTAGGGGAGAGTGTAGTTTTTCAATGCTCTCTTGTGCTTCAAAAGATTTTTGATTGTTTCGTGCATAAAATTTTGAAAAGCGACTGTGCGTAACAATAGTGCGATACAATTCTTTCTCTCGCTCAATTCAGTTCCTCTTTATAATCTGGAAATGTCTTGCTGTGAAATCAAATTTAGCGGTTGGTTGTAGTTGCTGTGGACTATTCGGGCATTAAATTTTGCGCTAATGTAATGGGAAGAGGAGAAGAGAAATTCAGGCAGGTTGGCGTCTCCAGGTATAGCCCCTTATACGCGAAAAATTTCATAAATTCTCCAATTACCTAAAATCGGCAGTTTTTCTTATTCACAACGGCTCACAGATGCGGAAATAGGTGCGTTGAGCACGTATTCAAAGGTGCATACATTAGAACACAGTAGGCTTAAAATGCGAACTTTGCGTCTCACCTTTCTGCAATGCTCTTGATGTGGGGGCACAGTGCGTTTATCTCCAGCCGTGGACAACCAACTGCTACACACGCGCTCGAAGCAGCGCACTCTGAACACCGTCGCCTCTACATCAAGGCTTCCTTTTTATTAAAAATTCGTTCGGAGACAAAGATTGTACTTTCCAAAGAATTTCAGAGCACATGGCTTTGCTGGTTGCTTAGCAGCCGTGTGCAAATATCTTTCACCTCACCTTTCTAAAGTTCTGTGAGCTTGTGTTTACTACACTGTAGTGATGAAACATGGGACTGGACATCATGGCTGTGCGATGTCAGTGCACGCTTAAGATTCCCAGGTGGTCGAAATTATTCCGGAGTCCTCCACTACCACACAACTTTCTTCCTTTCTTCTTTCACTCCCTCCTTTATCCCTTCCCTCATGGCGTGGTTCAGGTGTCCGCCGACATGCGAGACAGAGACTGCGCTATTTCCTTTCCCAATCAACCAATTTAACACATCGAGCATTCTTCGAATGAGGGTATGGCTGTAACGTCTTTTACGGTTGATAAAAGAACCACTGACGTGGACGCTGCACTACGTAAGCCGTGAAGAAATGCGGCTTGAGTGTAACAGGGGGGGCAAACCTGATTGGAAACTGACTCAACGTATTTGTCAGTTATAATAAAGCCTTTTATTTTTTTAGGGATGAAGTGCTAGAGACAAGCTTTATTGGCTTTTAATCCTAGTAAAGAAGACAGAAAATTACAAAATTTTGAAGTAAAAAATGACACAGTTCGTGTCGAAACAGGAGAATTCCTCTCGTCCTGTCCTATTCACTTCCGCACCGGTTGACCCGATATTGCACTGCCTCCGGGATCGCCTTTGTCTTTAGCGCGCCTTTACTATCCTGTCTTTCTATCCCATCTTTCAACTCTCTTACTATCTGCACGTGGTAGCGATTGTGGCTCGGCTCGAGCCAGTGAGCAGGCCTGTGCATTTTCGTTTTCTTTCTTCCTGGCAACAACAGATCTATTCACACACAGTTGTGCATTATTACGCAGCTGGGGTTGTCATGAGAGCCTGTCGTCATGTTAAAATAAGTGGCTACGAACTGAGACCCAAGCCGCTGTTGTTGCGACGGTTATTTCGGTCTATATGACATGATCAAGACTTAAAATTCCGCACTAATATCCATTTTGAAGAGACAAACTTATTTTTTTCCGTTTTTGAACAGAGTTCCTGATAATACGATTAAATCTCAAAACCTGCAAAGATAGTTTCCTTTTTGGTGGCAATGTGGCAGCGCAACTTCTACCCTTTCCTATCACGGAAGCGAAACTCCAGGTTTCAGCTCTGCGAAACCATTCTGGCAGCATAACAGTAATGTCCATTCATCAAGACCATCCGCACCCCGAGTCATTAAGGTAAAGTAAGCGGATCACTGTGCGCAGTTTCATTATGAAATGCGGTACCATTTCCTCAAAACAAGAACAGACCACTATTATGGTGCTTATCGCTGTTCCTACCTAATACTCACTGGCTGAATCTATTAGGGCACAGGCAACGTTTACTATTCTACCCGTTTTCTTTCTTCGCTTACTGGTTTCCTTTAGCGTTACAAGACTTCATCAGACAGTCTCGAGCCTGAACACAAAAAAAGCGAAGCCCGCGCAACCTCATTAGTGGTAGCTTCGTCGCTGCGTGGGCAGGCAGTCTTCGCGTCATCAGCAACCATCTGTCTCTCAAAGGAACGCGAGATTTTTTTTTGTCAGGTTGGGATAGATCACCGTGCTTGTGCTGCTAGGTGCGGATAAGCAGCAGGACGGCCAAGGCACCAGCCACTGACAAGCTGTTCTAGCGATCCAGTTTTCCCAATTATAATACAGACAAGGACACCGACTTTTGATTTAGCATTTAATTTACGAAGCACAGGTAAGAGCGCGGTATTCATTAACGTTTCCTGTTGGGCAAGTTGGCAGTTCATCTTCACGTAGAGGGGTTTGTAGCGCACAGACGAGGGCAAGAGGGGTGTGTGTGTCTGCGTGTGCGTGCGTGCGAGTGTGTGTTGTGTGTGTGTGTGTGTGTGTGTGTGTGTGTGTGTGTGTGTGTGTGTGTGTGTGTGTGTGTGTGTGTGTGTGTGTGTGTGTGTGTGTGTGTGTGTGTGTGTGTGTGTGTGGAGTGTGTGTAGAGTGCGTATGTGTTGAGTGCGTGTGTATTGAGTGTGTGTGCATGTGTTGGGGGTGCGTTGTGTGTGTGTATGTGTGTGTCGTCTTTCCTGTTCTTATCTTTGCGCTATAAACACCTCTACGTCAAGAGCTCGGTATATTCAGCCTCAGTTACCTAGGAGGCACAGCAATCGGTCTATAGCAACTAAAAGCAACAGCCGAAAAATACCTCCAACCATAAAAATGCGAGCCCATATTTTGAAACTTGACACGCACTCCGTAACCGTTTTTTTTTCGAACTAAACGGCTTCGCCGAGCAATGACGCTCGCAAGCCGGTACGTGCTCCGCCCGAGTTCTTGTCCTAACCACCATAGTCTCGGAGAGAAGCGTCGTAGAGCCACTGCGCTTCCATCAATGACCCTGCCTCTTCTCCCAAGCTTCCCGTTAGGGCGCTATAATGGCTTGGAAAATATCGGCGAACGTTCCTGAAATAGCGCGCTCAAAAGGATTTACTCCTGAGCTTTATACTTGGAGAGGTTTTCTTCATAACTGTACTCCGCTAGCTGGTTATACTGAGAGCGCTATTCATGGCATGTTCGATGACCATGCCCATCTCGCATCTTAATCTACCGTCGACGGTCAGAAAGCGTGGACGTGTATGCTGGTGTTGAGGCACTACCTCTACATACAACAGGGAGTACAGCCATGGCTTTTCGTTGTATTTTCACCCAGTACGTGATTTGGCTTACTCAACCAGTTTGCAAGACTTCCCTTTACACCGTGACATGCAAACCGCTGACTAGCTTTACCAGTAATGTTCGAACAGAGGACTTCTCAAATTCCTGCAGGCATTTGTGCAGTGAAGCAACTTATGCCCATTTTTCTCGGTGCCTAGAACGCCGTAAAGGTTCCTACTAATTAAGGCTCTCGAATAGCACAAGAACATTGCATAAAAAATAAAAAGTGATACCTTTATTGATTGGTCTTGCAAGATTTTAAGAACCATGATCGAGAACGTATCAGTTGATGCCACAATTGATAACGTTTTTGTACGTATAGTGAGCAGCAGAAAGACAGCTAGGAATAACGTGAAAATTTTGATTGCATTCTCTTTAGGCGATAAAATTTCATTCTAGAGCATTCTTTTTCAGTACTGGCTAGATTTTAATAGAATAACATGTTCCCCAAGGATGAAACTTGCGTTTGCACTGCAGGAACATGCGGAGTGACCCACTCCGTTGTCAAAGTTCACATTTATTATACCTTTTTCGCCCGCCTTCTATCGCTTCTTGTAAGACCTGAAAACCGCGTATCAATAGTTCCTTTTTTATTCTCTGTCTGAGCAGGCACTGTTTTCCTCCAACAGTGTCATGAAACACGAGCCCAAAGCACGATGCTGAATATCCTGAATGCCTGCAGTGTAACACAGTTCGTTTAGAAACAAGGAGAAATAACTCCAATTTTGATGATGATGATGATGATGATGAGTTTTTATTGTGCAAGGGCATCTGTGGCAAAAGAGCGCCATGACACAAGGCTTTTTCGTCTACTCAGGGTGGGCTCAGAGACCCATTTCCTAAGAATTTGACCCTAAAGAGGCCGAGCACCAGGCAAGGGGAAGCTTGAACCCATTGTATTATCGGCGTGCACCCGGCGGCACTGGGAATCGAACCACGCACCTCTCGCATGCGGTGCGAGGGAGGTGCTCAAACGACTAGGACACCGCTGCGGTTCAATAAGTACATTCTTTTTGTTTTAAATATCGAAATTAATCTGCATGCGCTCATCTATTTGTTTTATTTCTTCCTGAGATTTTTAGTGAGCACTGAACATTGTCACGCAGAAGTCCAGTAGCGTCGCAGTGAAAGAAATAAATTAATAATAACGCATCGCTCTTTTAGAAAACATGAACTGTACTGTGCAGGAGAATGAAATACATTATGTCAGGTATCGGTCTGCAACGTGCAATTTTATTGTACCTGCAAACAAAACATCGGGACGAATTCAAATTGCGAGTATGAAGAGCGCGTGCAGATTGTGTAAAATTTAAATTAGATTCAGGAGAAGCAAAAAATGTCACAATATTATTCTGTACACATTGAAGTTCTTGGATGCCGTCATCATTAATATTAGCGGAAACGCTGATCAGTGGGCACATACTCAGGACATTTTTGTTTGTTTTCGCTGCTCACTGCTGTGCATGTTAAACCTGAACAATTTACACAGTACAAGCTCCAGACCCACTTTATGTAACAAAAATCTAATGGCGCCAAATTTTCTACCGGAATGAAAATTGTCCTTTAACCCGCAATTAGTAGTCTTTCGTGTCGGAGGCGGCTAATGAGTTGGCGCGGTAATAGCTGCAAGGAGGCGCTCATGTTTGTGTTTTAACGACTTTTGTTCACCTCTCCAAAAACACCCATGTGTAGATGTCCACGAAAGGCAAGAGTGTGGAGTGATATATTGCCTATCTTGTTTTCAACGAAGTATTGTTTTCAACGAACTAAAATCTATTGCTGCTCAATCTTGGAAAGGCGGGAACAAAATGATTTTGAAGCGATTCCGAGTGGACCGAAATTCTGGGTTGATTTCCAACTCCATGTATAATTACCGTCGCCATCCAGACGGTAAATACGCCGCTACGGCGTAAATGAGCATCTCGAGGCATGGAAATGACCGCCTAGAGGATGACCATGCCGCATCAAAGCCACAACCAGAATCCTCCCATAGGCGACTTCGTCGGCTGTAATCTAGTAGATCATGACAACGTTCGCGCGCATCCCAGTGTCACACTTTGCAAGTGACAGTTCAGTCATGTGGCATTGTATTGCGGCGGCTCAAAGATCGGTGGCTGTGAAGGAGCGCGCTGCCACGCGCGGGAATATTGCACACCATTGGATGCACATGTGACAAGGGCCTTGCAGATTGATAGCCTTGATTTTAAAAGGAGGTTAAAGTGCACGATGAAGTTAGGATGTTGGACCAAGGTTTAGCTTAATTACGATTTTCATTCCAAAGTGCGATTTTAAAAGGGATGCACCTATCTGCGAGCATCGCCAGGTAGCCCTTAAGCTTGGTCGTTCCTTGCCCCCTGGCGACCGCTACAGCAGCAAAGACTTCTGCAGTTTGCAGGTTATAATCTCTAGGAAACACATGTCAATTCAAAATTACAGTAGGTCGAAATTCACATCCGAGGTGTGCCAAATGGTGAAGGTGTTGTTGCCGCATAGTGCATCACTATACGTCCTCTTCATGCGACCATTTCAGGAACAATCAAAACATCCAAGAGAAGCATTAGTATATGCTATATCTACTGCCTAATTCAACTCTGCACGAAGCGCTCGATATCGGCATCAGCATAGCACCCTCCAAAGAGTTCAGATTAAGAGCTATCGAGTTAGCAGTCCACTGATCAGTTAGGTGATGACGAAAGAGCAAGTATTTCCCTACGTTTACCGGTATATTGCCCATATTCTCAGGCCCTCGAGTAATCCGTGTTTCCTGATTTTCATCGCCTCGAAGTCCATGAATAATCAACGAGTTCAAACTGAAGGCTTTCATATTGGTCTAAAAACGTTTGTCGATCAATGCAGCATACTCCCTTTATTTCACTTCCGTCACGTGCTACAGCTGCGTTTACCATGTAAGCTTTATGATGCGCGGAAGCGTGTAGAGTATTTCTTGAACAGTGTGTACAGATCTTTGTAGGGCGGTATACTAAATATGCTAATTTAATCAAAGAACCCTGAAGCAAAACATGATGGAATGTTACCCCTCTGTGAAACCTTATTACACAGTGCTATGTTTTTTAATGGGATTGTATTAGAAGCGTCATCTGGAAAAAAATTTGTGGTCGGTCATAAAATTTGCATACTGGCTGAAGCATGTGACGTTAGCAGACCAAAAGTTTAGACTACGGGTCCGTGTCGCCTGCGGGGACAGCTCAAACCACCCACTAGATGACCCGATCGAATTTCTGGTTGTGTGCAGACAAAAGTGTGGGGATTTTCAAACGCTACCAGCCCCAATGACACAAAAATTGACCTAAAGTCATGAACAGCCACTAATCCTACCGCATAGCCATAAAATATTATTACTTAGGGTTTCTCTCACTTTTTATTACCTTTATCTAGGGTGGGTTCTTAGTGAACGTATACGGCACTCGTGGCAGCTTTTTAGCTATGTGGATTCTAGCAATAGCACGGACGACCTTTGTCTGTCTCCACTGGTCCTCATGCGCCTGGCAGTTTGCTTTCAAAACACAGCTAATAATAGCTGATTTTGACCCCCCCCCCCCCCCCCCGACATTAGCCTTTCAAAGGGTACGAAAGCCAGCGAGCAGCAAAATCGTCTGTAAACCGTAGTAGATGCTCCTTGGCTTGGTTTTTTTCGGCTGCCTCTGTTATTTCATGTAATTTACTTGTCATTCCTTGTGCTACCGCATGTTGCGAAACTGAGGTTGGAACTGTGTAGCACAAAGAGACAAACGAACGTAATGCGAACTTCGCACATCCGATCAACAGACTCAGAATAAGACTGGCCGTCGCGGAAAGTAGCACACCATGTGGTTGACACAAAGAATGAAAGTTATTCGAGACTGAATGGACTGCATCTAACTTTCTCTGGCTTCATTAGTGCGCTTGAACTCACAGTTTGTCGATATATTCAACTCCTTTCTAACGTTAGAGGCAATGTAACCCGACTTCCACCTGAAATAGAACCCTCATATCCGGATTGTCGCGCTCAAGAGTTCCACAAAAGAATCGGTGTCAATGGCTTGGACATCAAGAAACGCATTTGATTGCACTGGAATTTCTCTGTCAGCCCAATGTGATAGGTCCGAAAGAGTGCTCCGGCTACCTCTCTTGTCACAAAGCTCTCTCATTAGCATACAGATTGGGCTGCACCAATGCGACCTCCTCATTTAGACGAAATGGAACCGTAAAACCCTTCGTTTAGCAGGTTTGCCGGAAAGTTATTTTGGGTGATGAAGTGAGAAAGGTTCGAACTTGCGGCGGAATTCAGTTGTGTACCTTTTAGGTGGCATTCTGGGCGCATTCTATTCAACGCCCGCATAGTCGCTGAGAAACTTTCTGTCAGTTTTTCGGATTTTCTGCCGAACGGAAGTCTTAACTGTACCGCATGAAAAGCCCCAGTTGATTGGATGTCACTCAAGTGTTAACCAATCAAGGCAACGGTGGAGTTTCTCAAACGCTTACGCAGATAGAAAAGCAGCAACTGGGCTCTTCATCTGCAGAAGGAATGCAGGAAGTGGACACTTCGTATTTTCCTTGGTCAGTGTTTGTCCGAATACATGCAATCAATCACAACAATGTTTTTTTCGGAGGAAACCTAATTGAATATTTGCTATTTTTTACATGAGCCTGTTATCAAACATTTATAGCGCTAGATAATGATCAAAGAGATAATATTGACTGCAGAGAGGCGGAGATTTAGGCAACCCAAGCAAGCTGTAACTATCGCTTCATGGCGCAAGTATTATTCCACCCCGTAGCTTACGATCCCGGCGGTACACTAGCCAAATAAAATGTGCAGTGTCAGCTTCCCGCCATCCTCCAAAAAAACACGCGTGGAGGATGAGGCCTCTTAAGACACTCTACGACAGCAACAAAGTACAGGTGATTTTTCCTGAAAGACCGTATATACACAAGTGGTTATTTCAGAATCTCGCCCCCTTTCATGGACGGTCTAGCATGCTCTAATTAGTGGGACGATTATAGTTGGCCACACCTCTTCGTAGCAGTGAAGACTAAAGTGCTCAGACGGAGCGTGTGTGTCACTGTGCCAATAACTGCCAATAGTCAAGCACGAAATATAATAACAAAAAACTTTTTGCGAGCGCTATTCATAGCGTATTCAATGCCCCGGGCACATGTCCCATTCTGATCTAGCGTTGGAGTTCAGAAAGCATAGCTAGGCCTGTGTCCTTGTATTGAGGCCCTACCTCTATATACAGAGTTACAGTAGAGCCATCGGTTTTCGCTGTAATTCCGCCAAATACATGGTTTGTTTTACTCAACGAGTTTTAAACATTCTCCTTTAGACCGCAACAGAAAACCTTCGACGAGCTGTACAATTTTTGTTCGAACAGAGGACTTCTTGAATTCATGCAAGCATTTGTGCAGTGAAGCAACCTAGAGCGATTTTTCCCGTTCCCTAGAATGCTGTAATAGTTCCCACTAATTCAGACTCTCGAATATTCTAAGCACGTTCTATCAAGAAAAAAAAGTGATAAATTTCTTGGAAAGTTCTTGAGAAACCGTGACACAAATCCTGTCAGATCATGCCACACTTACTCATCATGCCACCATCATCATCATGCCACACTTACTATCGTTTGGTATCTAATGTAAGCAGAACAAAAACAGCTACGAAGAAGGGTGGAAATGTTGAATGCATTCTGTATAAGAAAGAATATTTGATGCTAGAGCATTTTTTTTAATGTACTCACTGGCATTGGTTAAAGTACCATGTTCCTCACGGACGAAACTTGAGTAAAAACAGCAGGAACATGCCAAAAGAGCCGCTCCGTTGTCGAAGAGCACATTTATTATTCCTTTTTCTCACCTTGTACCGCTTCTTGTAAGATATGAACACCACGAATGAAAGCTTCATTTTTAGTCCTCTGTCTAAGTAGGCAATATTTTTTTTAACAGCGTCGTGAAACACGAACCTAAAGCACGGTGCTGAATCTGCTGACTGCATGCAATGTAACATATTTTGTTTAAAAACAAGAAAAAATAGCTATGTTCTTTTTTGAAACATCAAAAATAATCCACAAGCGCTCATCCGTTTGTTGATTTCCTTAAATGTTGTGACACGGCAGTCCAGTAAGGTTGCAGTGAAACAATAATTTTACTGATAACGCATCGCTCTTTTAGAACACATGAACTGTAGTGAGTAGCGGAATGAGATACATTAGGTCAGTATTCGGACTCAACAACATGCAACTTGAACGTGTCTGAAAACAAATCAATAGGACGAATTCCACCTGCGGGAATCAAGAGCAAGTACAGCTTGTGTGAAATTTAAATTACATTCACGACCAGCAAAACCGAGAGTGGCATTTCATTAATATATAAAGGCGATTGCAGTATTCGGATGCTTTCTTCATTACTTCAGACGAAACTCTGTTCAGTGGGCACAATATTTAGGACATATTTTTCGTGTTCGCTACTCACTGATATTCATGTTAAACCTGAACAATTTGCACAGTACAAGCTATGAAAACACGTTATCTAGCGAAAATTTGACGATTTCATTTTTCCTACAGGATGAAAATTGTTCTTTATACCACATTTAGCAGCGTTTCGTGCCACAGGCGGTTTACGCATTAGCGCAGTAATAGCTGCCGGAAAGCGCTGATGTTTGCGTTTGCACGACTTTTGTTAACCTCTGTAAAACCACTCAAGTGTAGCAGTCCACGAATGGCAAGAGTATGGATTGATATATTTCCTATCCTGCCCACAAAGAAGTAGTGCTTTCAACGAACTAAAATCCAATGGTGCTCGAACCTGCAGAGAAGGGAGCAAGATCAATAGGAAGCTATCCCGAGTGGACGGAAGTTCTGGATCGATTCTCAACTCGATATATAACCGCCATCGCGATCCATCAGGAAAATATCGTGTAGGCTGACCGCTCTGCGGCCAGGCCACACTTGGAATCCTCCCATAGGGGACTTTTCGGCCTCTAAATGGTTCCTCACAACGTTGGCGCGCAATCCAGTGTGACCTTTCTCAAGTGACAGTTTGGTCATGCGGCATTGCACTGCGGCGGCTCACGCATCGATGGCTGTGAAAGAACGCGCTGCCACACGCCCGAATATTGCGCATCGTTCAGTGCACATTCGAGTAGTCCCTTAGACATTCACAACATTGATTTTAAACGGGTGTCAAAGTGCACGAAATAGGACGTAAAACGTAGATTTATTTGAATCACAATTTTCATCCCAAAGTGAAAATTTGAAAGTAATGGATTTAATTGCAGTCATCGCTAGATACCCCTTAAGCTTGGTTGTTTCTTGCTCCCGAGCGATCTCTACTGCAGACAAGATTTCGTCAGATGGCGAAATTACAGTAGGTCGGAAATTAACCTCCGAGGATTGCCAAATGCCGATAGTGTTGCCGCATGGCCCATCACAATGCGTTAGCGTCAATCGGCCATCTCAGGAGAAGCTAATATTTGCGAAGGAGGCATGGTAATATGTTCGATCTAATTCCTAATGTAATTAAACACGAGATGTTCGATGTCGGTCTCTGCACAGCGCCCGCTACAGAGCTCAGACGATGCGCTCCGCATTAGCAGCCCACTAAACAGCCTGGAAATAAGGAAACGGCAAGTATTTTCTCTACGTTTTCCCTACATACTGCACAAATTTATATCCCGTCGAGTAACCCATTTGCGCTAACTTTTCATCGCCTCTAATTCCGTGATTAATCAACTAGTTCAAGCTAAAGGCCTTAATATTGGTTTAACAACGCGTGTTCATTAATGCAGCATCCTCCCTTTATCTCATTTCCGTCCCGTTCTACGGCTACGTTTGCCATGTGTGCTTTGTGGTGGGCTTAGGCGCGTATAATATTTATTCGAACAGTGTGTACAGCTTTTTATAGTGCGGTATGCTAACAATCTGCTTGTTTAACCAGAGAACCTTGAAGCTATATTTTTATTGGGATGGCATTCGAAGCGTCATCCGGAAGAAAATGCGTGGTCAGCCATAAAATTTGTATATTTGCTGAAGCATGTAACGTCAGCAGACCTAAAGTTAAGGCTGTGCATGTGTGTCGCCTCATAAAGACACATGCGGGGAAATCTCTCACTACACATCAGATCATCCGAAAGAATTTCTGGCTGTGTGCAGACAGACGTGTGGGGATTTGCGAACTGAACCAAGTACAAATGACACTATTATATATATATATATATATAGTCATCTAAAGCCGCTAATGTTACGGCATAGCCATAAAATATTGTTATGTAAGGTCGCTCTCAATTTTTGTGACCTTAATCTATAGGGTGGGTGCTTAGTGAGTGTTTACAACACTTTTGGTAGTTTTTAGCTATGTGGTTTATAGCAGTAGCACAGACAAACGTTCTCTTTCTACACTGGCTATCATGCGCCTTGCAATTTGTTCGAAATACGCATCTAAACAATTTATTGTTTCCTGGTCCACCCTGAAGTGAGGCGTTCAAAGGGTACGATAGCAACTGAACCATAAAATTGCACGTAAACCGTATTAAATGTTCCTTGGCTTAATTTTTCTATGCACACTGTGGCATTTAGTGTAATTTGCTCGTCATCCCATGTGCTAGCGAAATCTGCGAAACTTAGGTTCGAACTCGGCAGTACAAAGAGACAAACGAACGTAATGCGAACTTTGCGCATCAGATGAACAGACTCAGAAAAGACTCGTCGTCCCGGAAAGTAGCACACCATGTGGCTGACACAAAGGATGAAAGCCATTCGAGAATGAATGGACTATATCTAACTTTCTCTGGCTTCATTAGTGCGCTTGAACTCACAATTTGCCGATATATTCAAGTCGTTTCTAGCATGAGAGGCAATGCAACCCGACTTCCACCTGAAATAGAAGCCTCATATCCGCATTGTCGCTGCATTTATTTCACGCTCAAGAGTTCCACAAAAGAATCGGTGTCAATGGCTTGGGCATCTGGAACCGCGTTTGATTGCACTGTAATTTGTCGTTCAGCCCAAATTGGTTGGTCCCAAAGAGTGCTCCGGCCGTGTCTGTTGTCACAATGTCCTCTCAGCGTACGAATTGGGCTATGCAAACACGACCGTCTCATGGAGACGAGATGAAACTGTAGAACACTTCTTTTAGCAGGTTTTTCCTCAAAGTTTTCGTGGGGGGTGAAATGACAATGGTTCGAACTTGAGGCGGTGTTCTGTACTGTACCTTTTTCGGTGGCATTCTGGATGTATTCTATACAACGCCCACTTAGTGGCTGGAAAGTTCCGGCCAGTTTTTAGGACTTTCTGCCGAACGGAAGCCTTAACAACCCCGCATTAAAGCCCCACATTATTGGATACCGTTCAATTGTTAGGCAATAAAGGCAAACGGGCAGTTTCTCCTACGCTTAAGCAGAGACAAAAGCTGTGTCTGGGATCTTCATCTACAGAGGGAATGCAGGAAGTGGCCACTTTCTATTTTCCTTGGCCAGTGTTTGTCCGGAGGCATGCATTCAATCACAACCATATGATTTTTCGGAAATAATTGTGAAAGAAGTATTTGCTAATTTTTATAAGAGTCGCTTATCAAACATTTATATGGGCTATTTAATGCTCCAAGAGGTAATATTCAGTACAGAGAGGCGGAAAATGAGGCAACACAAGCTAGGTGTAACTAGCGCATCATGGCTCAAGTGTTATTCCGAAGAATAGCTTACGTTTCCGGCCCAGAACTAGCCAAATTAAATGTGCAATGTCAGCCTCTTCATATTCTCAACTAGATGATGTGCTTGTAAAGAATCACGCGTGAAGGATGACGGCTCTTAAGAAACTGAAATGCAGCAACATAGTACAGGTGATTTTTCCTGAATGACCGTATGTACCTGAGATAATATTTCACAACCTTGTCCGCTTTATATGGACAGCCTATCATGATCTACTTGATAGCGCGCTTATAGTTGGCAACAGCTCTTTGTGGCTGTGAAGAGAGAATTACTCGTACGAAGCGTGTGTGTCGCTGTGGCAATAGCTACCAATAGTGAAGCACGAAGTATAATAACAAGGAACTTAGCAATAGATTCAGCATATAAATCGCTTCAAAAAAGTTTGCAAGGTTGTCAGGACCACATGGAGATTTAGTTTTAGAGTATAATAGCATTGAAACTATGATAGCATCGAAACCCATCTTTAATCACCGCAAGTGTGCAATCCACAATACCATTTTAGCATTTTTTTTTCACCAGAGCATTAAATAGGATATTTCTGGTAGGGCAGGTTAGATTAGCGGTGTTTTTAAAAAAGAAGACATCTCTCTATAAAGCTGCAACCGTTGAGAAGCTATGGTTTACACGACAGTGAATATGATAAATCTATATGTAAAAATTTACTGCGCTGAATAATGCTGTCCGAAAAACACCTTTTTTTGCAACCGCTTTAACAGGGTTGAAAGGTTATGTTCGAAAACATGTGGCGATGTTTGTTCTTTACAGTTATGGTCTCGAAACGCTACCTAGATATTTCTGTGTCAATATACATAGTTAGACAGAAACAGCACTTTAGACAGAAACACAGAGTTAGACAGAAACAGCTCTTCGCCCCAATTTCTTTGTTGAATGTCGACATACATTGAGAGCATGTCACCTAGCGTTTTCTTTAATAGCTTCATTAAACCGTTCGTCTGAGGGTGGTAAAATGTCGTCTTTCGGTGGTCTGTATGACTGTGGCGTGAAATCTGCCCTAGGAGGACATCATGAATTCTGTACCCGTGTCGGTGATTAGGATCTCCGGTGCACCGTGATGCAAAACGGTCTGATGGATGAAAAATTTTGCCACGTCAATGGCTGTGGCGCTTGGCAGAGCTGATGTTTCCGCGTATCATGTCAGGTAGTCAGTTGCCACGATGACCCACTTGTTTCCCGAATTGTAAAGAGGGAATGTACCCAGCATGTCCATCCCGATCGGCTGGAAACGCCGCCATGATGGTGCTATAGGCGTCAAGAACCCTGCTGGCATTGTTGAGGGCACTTTGCGACGCTGACAGCCTCGGCACGTTCTGACGTAGTGTGCAACGTCTGACTAAAGGCGGGGCCAGTAATACTTCTCTTTGATCCTTGCAAACATGCGGGCTACTCCCAAATGTCCAGAAGTCGGTTCATCGTATCAAGCTTGAAGAATCTCGTCACGTAGGCTCGTCGGCATGACAATAAGGTATTGCTGATTGTTTGCGGCGAAATTTTTCACTTCACGAGGACACCATGGCAAACGCAGAGTGACGCTACCGAGCGCTTGAAAGCCTTCGGGACAGTCGGGCGGGTACCGTTAAGAAACTCCATAAGGTGCCGAAGTTCCGGGTCGGCGTATTGTTTTTCAGGGAGGCTCGTTGCACGGATCGCATTTAAGGTGATGTCGTCGCCGTAGTTACCGTCCTCCGTTCGGTATTCGACTGGGGCGTGCGAGAGGCAATCCGCGTCCGAGTGCTTCCGGCCGGACTTGTACGCTACTGTCATGTCGTATTCTTGGAGGCGCAGACTCCATGTGACAAGGCGGGCTGACGGATCTTAGAGGGTCGCGAGCCAACACAAGGCATGATGGCCCGTAACTACAGTAAAACGTTTTCCATAAAGGTAGGGTCAAAATTTCGACGTCGCCCAAACTATCGCTAGACATTTTCTCAGTTGCTGAGTAGTTAGCTTCAACGTGAGACAAAGAGCGGCTAGCGTAAGGGATGACTCGTTCTCTACTGCTGTGGATTCGAACCTGAACAGCACCGAGGCCTACGTTCCTTGCGTCAGCATGAAGCTCCGTTTCTGCGTTTTCGTCGAAGTGAGCCCAAACTGGAGGTGCTTGCAGGTGGCTTTGAAGAGATTCATATGCTTGTGCTTGAGGGGCGTCCTCTAGTGAAAGGTGTGTCTGTCCTCGTCAAACGCGTCAGGGGCTCGGCGATTAAAGCGAAATCTTTCACAAAGCGACGGTAGTAGGTGCATAATCCTAGAATGCGGCGGACTGCCTTTTGGTCTTGCGGTGGAGGGAAATTGGCAATAGCTTTGGTCTTGTCTGAATCCGGCCGAACTCCCTCGTAACTGACGACGTGACCCAAGAACTTTAGCTCAGTGTAAGCAAAGAAGAATTTGTCATTTTTTAACGTTAGCCCAGAAGACTTTATGGCTTGCAGCACAACTTCGAGGCGCTGAAGATGCTTCTGGAACGTTATGGGGCGAACACAACAACGTCATCAAGGTGTACGAGGCATGTCTGCCACTTCAGGCCTGCCAGAACAGTGTACATCAGCCGTTGGAACGCTGCGGGTGCAGAGCACAAACAAAATGGCATTGTCTTAAACTCATAGAGCTCATCCGGTGTAATAAATGCGGTTTTTTCTCGGTCCCGTTCATCTACCTCGATTTGCCAATATCCTGATTTGAGGTCCATGGATGAGAAATACTCTGCATAGCAGAGACGATCGATAGCATCGTCGATTCGAGGAAGGGGACAGACATCTTTTTTAGTTACTTTGTTTAGGCGACGGTAGTCAACACAAAACCGCAGTGTACGATTTTTTTCTTCACGAAGACGACAGGTGCCGCCCAAGGACTACGGGAGATCTGAATGACGTCGTCTCGAAGCATCTCCTTAATTTGACTCGTGATTGCGACACGTTCATTTGAAGACACACGGTAAGGTGACTGTCTGAGAGGGTGCACGGCGTCATCGGTAATTATCCGATGCTTGGCCAAGTGTGTTCTTCCGACGCGGGAAGAAGTCGAGAAGGTATCGCCGTAGCGCTGGAGGAAATTTTCTACTTGGCCTCGCTGCTGCAGCGAAAGCGCGATGTTAATGTTGTACTGGCAGTCGGGAACACCAGTGAGAACTTTTTTTGACGACACCATGGCAAGGCTGGTCGCTCGTCGAATGTCGGCGATACCATGGATGTGGGCCACAGTGGCCCCAAGGCTGAGATGTATGTGCTCACCTCCAAAATTCGTAAGCATTACTTCGGTTTCTCTGTTTTCGAAGCAAACGACCCCTCTGGTGACAGCAAAGCCGTTGAAAAGCATAATTCCTTTGCTTTAAACGACACCTTCAAACTTCCGCAGCGTCTTCGCGCCGACTGATACCACAACGCTCAAACAAGGTGGAATGGTGACGTCATCAAGGATGTAAAGAGCCGCGGGACGTTCGGAAGCACTGTGGATTGCGTTCTTGGTGGAGAACTTCGCTGACTTTGATTTAAGGTCAATGACTGCGCCTTTTTCTGTCAAAAAATTCGTTCCGAGGATTACATACCGGGAACACTGGTCGAGTACGACAAAGGCGGCCAGGTACGTGTCCTCTTCGATGGTCACTCGTGACGTGCACTTCCCAGCTGGGGTGATCACATGACCTCCAGCAGTACGAAGCTGTGGGCCGGCCTGTCCACGGTGCGGTCACCATTTTTAGAGTCGCGGCAAAAGGTCCACTGATTACCGAGTAGTCAGCGCCGGTGTCCACAGGCGCGATGACGTCGGTACCGTTGATTGAAATGTTCAGATCAGCAGTTGTAGCCGTAGGTGTACGGGAACGTCGCCGAGTCCGCTCGCGGCTGCGGTGCGGCACCAGGCGGTTTCGTTGCGGCGAAGAATTGATGCGGCGAGGCGTGTTATCGGTCTGGTGATCGTCGGTGCGTCGTATAAGCGGTCGGTCATGTTTGTGAAGCAGTGGAGGATCTTGGACATGTCGCAGGTGAGCAACCTGGCCACCAAAGGTTGCCGCTTCTAGTTTTTCCGACGGGGACTAGGAGACCTTCCGCGCGAAATGTCGGTGAAAGAACGTCGCGGAGATGAGAAACGACGTGGAGACGGCGACCGGGCATTTTAGTGTGGTGCTTCGGGTGTCGTGGCCAGGTAATCGCTTATTTCTCGATGTCATTGATCACGCTGCGGTCGGGGAGCATCGGCACTATATCCCAGCAGACCTATGCGTCGGTAACGACAGTTGCGGTAGACGTGACCGGGCCCACCGCAGTGATAGCACAGAGGGCGGTGATCGACAGTACTCCGGACGTCGCTGTTTCGTGGGGGACCTGCGAAGGGTGAGGAAGAAGTGGTTGGCGGCGAATGTGGGCAGGTCTATCGGGGCGACCTGGTGGCGGCGGTGAACGGCGAACGGCTGCGGCGAATGTCATCGTCTGGGGTGTTGTGTTCGGTTGAAGAGGGTCTGGCGGCGTGAGCGCCTGTCGGATCTCTTCAAGAATACTGTTCAAAATGGAGGAAGAAACCTGCGGCGACTGCGGGGCTGGAAAGAGCTTTTGAAGCTCTTCGCGTACGACGGTCCGGATGGCCTCCCGAAGGACGCGGTGGCTAGAAGCATCGACACCGCTGGCAGTCATCAGCGACGGCGGACGCTCGTGCTGTCTGGATCGCATGTCGAGCAACTTCTCCATCGTAGTGGCTTCGAAGACAAATTCGGCGACTGTTCTGGTGGGCTTCGAACTAACCCAGCGAAGATCTGCTCCTTGATGCCCTCATAAAAAAACGCAGCTTGTTCTCTTCGGACATGTTGGGATCAGCCCGGCGGAAGAGCTTCGCCATGTCCTCGGAGTAAACGAGGGCGGTCTCGTTTGGTAGTTGGACGCGTGCCTTGAGGAGCAGCTCGGAACGTTCTTTCCGGAAGGCGGTGGTAAAAGCCTGCAAAAACTGAGTCTTGAAGGAACCCCACGTTTTTATTGTGGACTCTCGCTTCTCAAACCAAGTACGAGCTGCACCCCCCAGCGAAAAAAAAACACGTGCTGCAGCTTCGAGTTGTCAGCCCACCTGTTTTATTGTGCTACGTGCACGAACTTCTCGAGCCAGTCCTCCGGGTCCTCGCCTGGAAAACCTTTAAAGGTGGGTGGCTCGCGTGGCTGTTGCAGCACGACGGACGGCGAAAGGATGGCGTCCGGCATGCTGACCGGGGTTTGTGTGGACATTGATGGTCGCGCTGAATCGGAGGTCAGTGTCCTCACGGTCGGAAGAGACTGCAGAGGCCCGAACTTTGGTTGCAGTCCTAGCAGCCGCCGGCTACCTTGGTGGGTGGGCGTAACTTCGACTCTCAAGGATTCAGGCGGGCTGGAGTCCCGGCATCCCGGAAGGGCCCTGGCCATGCGGGGCGTATACCAGCAAACCTCCACCAAGATGTCATGCGTGAATGCGGGAGATCACTGATCACAAGAGACAGCGGCGGGCTTCGGCGAACATCTTGACCACAGCTCCAGATCGCTGTCACTTCCACTTCCTCTTTTTGAGGCGGAACGTGTTTCAGGTCAGCGCTAAGCGAACATGTGGAATGCGCTGGGTCAATATGCTGCTTGCGCTCAGAAAATAGATGCAGGGAAATTCATGCACATGTAACGATTATTCGCATATTTCTGTGTACTGTCCTTTCAACCTTGCGTGGTATTTCAAAAAGGTTCATTTTTTATTACGTTCCGACAGTTTTCCGTTTAGGATGACACGATAGCTGTCTAGCATCAGTGTTCCTTACGGTTTTAGCATCACCTAGAAAACCCTTTAGCCAGTTTTCAGCAGTCATAATTACTTGTAGCATTCTGTAAACTGTTACGAGCAGACGGGGGTCTGGTTTGCCTTGTAATGGCAACGATACCAAGTGGGTTGCAGACCATAAGTGGCCCCCAACGCTTTTCGCTACTTTCAGAAATGACATAACAAGCCCTCACATTATTAAACAAAGAGCTTTTTGCTTAACATTCCTCCAAGTAAAACAGTAGTGCCTGCTGCCAGAGGTGCACAGAAACATCGCAAATATTTTTCTGACAAAGTCATGATTCCCAACGATGCTACTTACAGTTTAATGACTCCTCTTGTATATATGAATATGAGCCTGTAAGTCTGCAAATCTGTATCGACTTTTATTAGTGATAGCTTTTTGTGCATTTGTGTATGCTCTGCATTATCCTAGTCAAATACAGAAAATAGATGCATCGGCATATTTCAGCTTCACAGCAATACGCAGAGTGAAAACACGTATACCAGTTATGTATTGTTTTTCAGTGCAAAACAAATATAAAAATACCTTCTTGAAAGCAAGATGTCGCACACTGCGTTTTAGTTTTGGCGGACTGTCAGGCATAAAGATTGTACTGTGAGTAATTATTAGCGCGTTTATAAAGTTACCCACAAGCCATTTCAAAAGTGCAATCATAAACGACTAGTCAAGACCCTGATTTGAATGTGCATGCTGATTTCAACCCTGTTGCACTTATGTTCACTGGAAAGGAACGACAGAATTAATGCACCCAGTAGGGTTGACAGAGCAGTAGACACAAGGAACCTTGTTTTCAGGCAGGCAGAATATTCTACTCGGCCCTTGGCTCTATTGCCAGCCTGAGTATAAAGCAGCCTCAAAAGCAGAGGTTCTCACCGTAGAAACGTTCAACCCTAGACTGATGCGGTTCGTTTAGCATTCCACGGGAAGTAGCTGAAGCGCATCAACATATATCTCTGCTGTCAGTGACAGGCGTGTTTTTAAAGTGGCTCACAATCAGGGATAATGACATACCACTGTAGCGTAGAAATTGCCTACCGGAGTGTATATGGAAAGCAAGTTCTAGGCCAGTTTGCTATTAGGAAGAATAATGGGCTGGGTTCTTGAGGCCATCACAGCGCTCGGGATAGAATTCTGTAGATATACGCTCCAGCATCGGGCAAGCGCAGGGAAATTTTTTCTCCGTTTAGTATCCTGAAGAAACAACGCGGATCTTCCCAGTGTACCAATTTCGCAAGCAGCTTCTCTAATAAATAGAATATGAGCCGCTTTAATGCTTGTTTTCACTGAACAAATCTGAAAAGCGAACGGGGAGGAATGGCCTGTAATACCAAGCCGCAGTTTGCGGAATGTAATGATAAGCAGCTTAGCTATAAACGGCGTTCTTCAAGTGACGTGTAATCTTTCAGATAATAGCTATCATTGGTACACTCTGCCGAACCTCTTCGGAGCCGACACTGCTCAACTGACGGACGGCATCAGACACAAGAAAGAACGCATAGCTTGCGGGCCGCAATGCTTAATAATAAAATTACCTGTATGCTTTGGTCACACTGTTTGGAATAATTTCTTAGTTTCTGTTATCCGGCAGTTTGGCATGATTGAATATGCACGCAAATATTAATAAAAAAATCATAATGTTGGCAAATAACTAGTTTTTTGGGAATTACGTGTGCTATTGAAGAGCCTGGTATACTGTGCTACTTTAATCAGTTTTGGATTATTTCGATTAAGCTAACTCTTTGACAAAAAAAGGCCGCCACCATCTAGAAGACGTCGAAGTAACGAGCTTTAGCTGTTTGGTTTACTAGGCGAAGAAAGCGAAGAAGAATGCGCCCGTTGTCCAGTTACCCCTCTCAAGATATGCCCCATACAGAGTTTGCTTCGTTTGGGGGGTCAAGGTGGGCCTATAATTCGGCTTGCGGCGCGATATGGCAACGCTTCAATTAGTAATTGCATGTATACAATGTTTACCTATTATTTGGTTGTCGTTTATTTGTGTACCACACCTCATAGGTTTTTATTTGTCTACCAAATTTGGTACACAACTGTTCCCGGATGGGTGCCCCTTGTTGTCGGAGTATATATAGCGGAACGAATGTATACACATATAGCGGTCTCGTAACGTGACATTTTTCCTCCCGTTGTAGGATATTGGTCGTCATCTTGGATCAGATGAACCGAAGCTATGCCACCATTTCTTCCCCTGACGTCTTTCTTCCATAGTTCCACCCCTATCCACCATATTGCACCGAGACGTCATCACTGGCACGCGGCAGGTGGTTGTTTCTACAATGCTATGGTAGATGACACTACAAGTTTTCATGCGAGATATGCTGTTTTCTAGTTGCTGCCACAGATGGCGCTGTGATCTCAGGGTGGTAGCAGAGCCAACGAAATCTCGAAACGTGATGGGTAAGAGCTAACGCTCTTAAAAACTACCGAGAATATTTACTCCATTGGAATCTGAGCGAAACCACGAATTTGATCTGCGTAGAAGACGGCGGTGAGCAGGCACTGCTTCGGGATGGAGCAGATGGAAGTTGATGAAGACGACGCTCTCCAATGCACAGCGCGAGAGTCTGGTGCACTTTAACACAAGGCGTGTTTTCTGCGGCGATAGCCTGTTTGATTTTCTTTATTGCATGGAAATAGGGCCGAAAAGAAAAATCTGAGCATGCTTACGCCACATAACATCAGTTCATGATGTCCCTGCACGACCCCGCCTTCAAAAACATCAAAAGTCGGGGAGGCACGCACAAGCATCCAGATAGGAAAGCCAGCTAGGCGGCTCTTCCAGGGCAGCATATACTTCCCGCACCAAAGCTCATTGCTCACGACACAAACATTTCGACGACCGTGGTGATTCGGTGTGGCGGTCCATCATGCGGCTCTTCCAGAGACTAAATAGACCCTTCAACATAAAACGATCATATGGCAAAACACAACTTTTCTCCACAGGCAAAAAACGGATACTGTAGGGTATGATGTCAATGTCCTTCTTAATTCTTCGTTGTGATATGTCCCAAAAGAACATAGCAACAATGCACAGAATAAAACAATGGTGAATTGTCTCCGGTGCATTGCACAGGCGGCAATTCACCGTCCATGGCGCAAGCATCTCCTTAGCATGAAGCCATGCTTTCGCAGGCAGCGTGGATGTGTGCTGAAGGGCCCTCCCTTAAAGGTGATCTGTTCGCACCAACGTGGGTTCGACTCCCGGTCATGGATATTGATTCAATTTTGTTTTGCTTTTATATGGTTCGACCCCCTAAATCAGCTGAAAGTCAAAACTAGGCGCAAGGGGATCGAAGCATGAGGTCCCGTAGTGAACCTTTCGTTTCAATAGTTAAGTTCTAAAGCTCAGCAGGAAAACTTAGCAAACTTTAAATACAGCCAAGTTGTAAGCGTCAAATAGCTGCTCTGGCTCAGTTTGCTGGCATTTCTTAAGAGATCCCACACCTTACCTCTATCAGTCAATGCCAGAGAGACGAAAACGGCTCTGCTAAAACAATAAAAAAGGCATATAATATTTGCGTTTATAGCGTTAGATCTGGGCTTCGCATGAACTTTGAAGGAGGCTGGCAGGTAACTCTGTTCGTGGTCTGCGCAAAAAGTTACCGGAGAACTTTACCCTGTGGTGTCTGGCTATGGGATTCCTCTATGCACCTGGGCTTTTTATGTGCTAAGGTGCAACGGTTGCACTGCGTCGACGACCGTCTTCAAAGTCGCCATAGTCTCTTCTAAAGACGTTTTGTATTAAAATTACAATAACGGTCACATGCGTGAACCAGTAGGCGCGAAAGAGTAAAGGATGGTGAAATGTTTAAAAATGCGTTTCGCGAACGGCACGGCGATTCTGCATTTGTCGCAACGCCGTAATTAGTAACGCCAAAAAAAAAAACGAAAATAATTGCGCTGACCTCACCCTCTCAGGCATAGTTGTTCTTATAGTTGCCAACTGTTCACCCATATCTTCCCATCCCGATTGGTCTCTGTTCACATGAAACCGCGGAAGGCTTCACTTCCCGGGTTGTGCGCCGTTGTCTGGACAAAGGTCCATCAGACTCGTTTGTCAGACAAAGGCACGACCATGGTGAAGTTCATAGATGCATCCATGACAGGCGAGCCCAGCCGCTTACTCCCGCTTGGTCAGACTTATGCTGAAGGTCGGTTCGGTAGAACAGACGTTGCACAAGCCTGGCTGCTCAGGAACCGCGTATCAAAGCCGGGTCTGGTCCTTGCCATCAGGCAATGCAATCGGACCGTGCTCCAATCCGGTCGGTGCTTACAGCTTCGCGATTGAACTCTGTCATGATCGCGAATGCCATATGAACCACACCCAGGTTGGAACCCGCCACCTTCCGTCCCACAAAGATGCGCCTTTGTGATTCACTCTATAATGGGCTGGTTAGTAGTTTAGGATACATGGGGCTTAAGTATTTGCAAGGTGTACAGAAATCTGTGGCATTCGACTACGTTTACATAATTAAACCAATAGCGCTGTCGCCTTGGGCGTACCATGACGCCGGATGGTTCAAGAGCAGGGACGTGCCAGTATTCGAAATTCTAAAATCAGTGGATGAAGTATACGCGTATTTGATCGTTTGAAGCAATAAAATTATATGCAGACTCAGTTATTCTAATGCAATTGATTATTTTTGTCTTTTTTGGAACACTTCAAGAATAATGAACGTAGACTTCGAATTCTTGCAAGGTTCTTAGGATTCCGCGTAATTTTATGCCGTTTTAATATGTCAACATGTCGCGCTACCACTATGCCAACACAATGGACCTGGATGAAAGAGTAGGAATCTGCCAGTATTTTTAAAGAGCCGCCTACTGAATTCGCTGATGGAATCGAATTTGAAGAATTAAAATTTTTTCGCAACTAATCGAATATGTTCTTGACTTTTAAGAGGCTATACTTATAATTGGTAAGAATTCGAGCAGGACACGTCCGAGGTTTGGTCGACGATTCTGCGAAGAACTAGAACCGCTCAGACAGTGAACAGAAAACTTGGCAGCAGCAAGCCAGGTTAACAAACATCACCCTGATAGCCGGTCTCAAGGGGCGTGGCTCATACCCAGCTATTCCATCATTCACTCATATCAATCAATCAATCAATCAATCAATCAATCAATCAATCAATCAATCAATCAATCAATCAATCAATCAATCAATCGAACTAAATCAATCAATAAATCAATTCCGTGAGTTCTAGCAACACTTATCCTATTCGATTAACCAGCAAACACAACTTTTATTACTTTGGGTTGTCAAAAAACACTAATTTTATCGCAATTCTCGACGAATTCTTCTAAAAAAATCTCGTGTTTCGTTCATTACGGGGGAAAATATTAAAGAATACTTTCTAGCAGCAAACCCAGGGCAAAAATTATTCCGACGCAAGAGAAATTGGCTCTTATACATACACCTTGAAAATTAAAGAAAACACACTCTTGAGCTTGATTACAGACAATATAAAACCAGCACATATAGCTTACGATTAGAGTGCCAATGGCGAATATATGCTCTTTCTGCATGGCACTCAAGAAAAATGCATTTTATCGCACTCAGGCTTGGAAGAGATACAGACGCGACATTTAAATATTACCCATGGGTCCAACTCTCTTACTTAGCGAACAGGGATGGCGTCCACCAAGTTGTATATTAGGCATTATCTACAGTGCAACTGAATACAGTTCCCCACACTGGGCGGCGCGCAGTTTCGAAGAATCGATCGGCATGCAATCGAATTATAAGACGACGTTCTCAAGCTCGTCAAATATCGCAAGGTCTTCTTACCTGTCTGCGAGGATGAAGTGAGGCAGAGGTTGATAAGCATCAGTTCAGGCGCGTGAATGAGGCGCGCGCCAACTATTTATTAGATTGTATCTTCGAAATCTCTTGCATTACTAATTTCTACAGAGCAGTGACACCACAAAGTTTGCAGACGTGCAAAATGGGAGCTTATGCAACTGGTTGCTGCAGAACAGCAGGTCTACATTAAGGCTGGCAGATTTGTAAAACTGCAGTCTAGTAAGCGTAGGCGAATTTTTCACGATGCTTTCCAAAAGTCTCTACCTACAGTACTGCAATATTAGAAGATTAGAAAAGTATTTACAATAAGCGCATTCCAAACGAGAGCCTGCTTGAAAGAGGTCGAGAGAATACATTTACAACGCAAACTAAATAACTCATCCCTTTACTCACAATACAGAAATAGCTCCAAGCAAGCTGAAATGTTGGGACAGTGTTCGACAACATTCACTACTGTTTTTTCTTCATTGCTGTGCGAAGAGCCTTCACATTCCTATCCAGAGCGCGATTATCTTCGACGACGTAGTGTCCGAGCACCATAAAATATTGTAACGTCTCCATTGCAAGCTTCGGTGATGTTCAGACACAAAATTTACTGGGTGCAGGTATTGAAGGCGCGCTGTAACAGGAAATTACCCACTACATTTCAAGATATGTGAACAGCCATGTTGGATATCACTTAGGCAAGCAAAAAACATAAATGGTTTGTGGTTTATCTGTGTTTAACGTCGCAAAGTGACTGAGGATATGATGAGGGACGCCGCAGCATAGTGCACGCGCCTCTAGAATTTTACCTCCATGATCGGACCTGCATCTTTCGGGTCAGCAGCCGAGCGCTATAACAACTGAGCCACCACGACGGCTGAAATATGCTTTAATAGAAAGGTAACAAGAAGACGTTAGAGATCACTGCAGATGATCGCATTGGAGGAATGCAAAAGCATTGACGCCTCCTCGACACTTGTCGCCTCTCTTTCGCCGTCACTGATGTTTGCTTAATAATAATTAACAAATTAATCTATGTGAATCAACTTCTTTCGAATAATTATCACTCATCAAACACACTTAAGTCCATTTCAGACTTTATTTTCACTTATTTGCCTATATTGCTGTGCACAGCTGTTTTCCTGTCTACTCAATGTAATGACGTCCGCGCCATTTCGACGTTTTCTATATTATTGACTCTATTTAAATAACTAATCACGGTATTGACATCAAGTTTTCTCTGCATCATCCTCGTATTTTCCTGTATCGATCACAATTATTTGTTTGATTCTATCTCTTTGGAAACGTCATAATCACTGCGGACACGTTTTGGTGACACGACCCCGTCGACATTGCCTAGATATACTTTCGTATTAAAAACGAATTCACTCAGCGTTAGCTTGTCGCAAACCACTCTCGCCCGCACTTAATGAAACAATACGGACTGCATACGCTGGTCACCTCACCTTTGCCTTTGAGCAGAGACAGATGTGCTGTCTGCCAGCGCAGTTGATCCTGCAATACCATAGAATGCACTGAGAAATTGTCGTCTGGTGGCAGAAACATCTGGTCTTTTCTGTTATTTTATTAGTATAAGGGGATGGCAACGAGTGGCCTGTGCGGGCGTCGTCCCGCGACGCCTTCGAGACCAAGAAAATAGTAAATAAATAATGTACAAGTAGATAGAGTCGTCTTGATCCCCCGAAAAAGCACACAACAGGGGAATCTCTGATAGTATGACGGTGAATAACTGGCTTAATTGCATATCTTCTTATGTAGGGAGCCAACGACACGAGGCTAAAGTGGAGTGCACTGGCTTCGCGCCGTCAATTTCACAAGGCTTTCAATCAGTAAGTCTTTATATGCCATCTCATACGGACGACCTGAGCCCTCCACACTGCTTCCACGCTCTACTTTAGAACACTTTCACTCGCCAGTCATAGAGGTAACGTGAACGTAAGAGTAGAAATAGCCTACTTCTGGAATGAGCAATACGTGCTTGCCTAAGTAACCATCTATTGCGCAACTAGCTTCACGGAAACCTTCATTGCACTACCCTTAGAAATATAAAGCCGAGGATTGTGTTGGAACACATACCATGAGTCTGGGCTTCTCACGGACTTGAGTGGGGTAGAAAAGAATGCAGTGGGAAAGGGTACTATAGTGCGCTTTATACGGGACTCACATTTCAGTGTTATTTCGTGCACATTTTGCTAAATGGACGCAAAATCAGGGGTACACACATGACACAATATAGTTTGGCAAAACCAGGGCGCAATGCTGTGAGTTTGAGTTAACAATTGCGCAACGAAATATGCCAATGTAAAGTAAGAAAGGCCAAGGGCTGCTTCTGCCTGAGGTTTGTAGCGACCGGTAGATCGCCAGAGTCCTCTCCGCAATAATAATATTATTAATAATAATAATAATAATAATAATAATAATAATAATAATAATAATAATAATAATAATAATAATAATAATAATAATAATAATAATAATAATAATAATAATAATATATTAATTGGTTTTGGGAGAAAGGAAATGGCGCTGTATCTGTCTCATATATCGTTGGACATCTGAACCGCGCCGTAAATGAATGGATAAAGGAGGGAGTGAAAGAAGAAAGGAAGAAAGAGGTGCCGTAGTGGAGGGCTCTGGAATAGTTTCGATCACCTGGGTTTTGTTAACGTGTACTGACAAAAAGAAAGTCCCAATTCAACATTTCATTATCTTCAAGGACGATGTGGGCATTTTTGGAGTGATCTTGCGACACATTGCCTTGCCAGCGGGAGATTCAATGCATGAGCACACTCTTCGCACATATGACGTCTATGGTATGTGATGACAGCTGACAAAGATATCATGTCTATTTGCTTGAGATCGATTCTCTTCTTTTTGTTGCCTTTTTGTTCATGTGAGGGAATTGTGACCTAGTGACACACGGGGAAAGTATTCGCTTATTTCCAATAGCGTGTATTCCTGCAAGAGTACGCATTTTTCTCTCTAGATATGTGAAGATTCGTTACGCTCCAGTTTTGTTACCGCGGTGACTATTGGGCTGTGTTTTGAGGAACACTGAAGACCACACAAGTCAAGTATTAATGTGCGCAACATGCGTTATTCAACTCATTGTGCTTGTGTTGATATTTATCCGGCAACAAAACCGGCCCACCAAGGGAAGCTCTTGACTTCCTTACCAGAAAGTTCGAAATGTTTCCGTTCTTAATTAAATGACGCGGTAGTGGAGGCTGCGGGATCGCCGCCAAAAATTTGTGTCTACGGCTGCATTTTACTTTTTGAAACTGTCTTTTGATGGTGACGCCTTTTTCATTTTTATTTCTTTGCTAGCTTGCAGAAATTCACTTTTTGGTCAGAGTGTCACTTTGTTGTTAAAACACGGTGCCCTATAGATTCAGGCCGACTTCTATTTGGTCACGGCGTTCATGTAATGAAGGAGTCTTTCAGCTAGGTTTTAGTTCGTGAAAAGAATGCATTGTGTTGCTGTGCTATGCGATGTCTTGCTGCGCGCAGTGGTGTTTTATGAACCGGAAAATCACCATTTGTGTAGCAATGTAGCAGAGTCTAACTATGCAATCAATACTGTTTGAACCGCTGAAAGTACAACCAATAGAGATATTTTGTTGGAAACATTCACACGGTTTGTGTATCTGGCAAAGCTTAATACCTGAAGACATTGGTTTATTTGTACAATCCGGTAAAGAACCCTGCGAATTCCCCAGTCTCCAAGCAATATCTGCGTCAGCAAAATTGTGTGTCGCTACACACTGAGCGTTTCGTATTAATGGCACAATAGCATGCGCTAAAGCGCCACTGGAATGTGTCTGAACGCAGTGGGTGGGACAATTCATTGCAACGCATTCCTGAACAAACACAAAGGCAATGAAAGTTCCTGCATGAATGCAGCATTTGCCGCTGCAGTCTTCGGCAGAATCACAATTTTAAGCTTCGCTTGGAACCTACTCCCATTTTAAGTGCAGTCTCTTTGCGCCTATCGTGTGACCGAAGGAAAGAGAAAATTCCTGCATACCTAAAAGTATATTAAATTAAGCTATAAATAAAAAGTACCAAGCAGATATAATGACGACCGGAAATGCCCAGAGTTGCCTCCCACGAATCTAATAAAAGATTTTTGTTTTGAGCCTTCTAGCACAGTTGCGCTTTTTTTGTCACTTGTCGACAAGTAATGCCCAGTCGGACGGAAACTTTTTGGAGTTCACGAAAATGACGCAGGGTTTTCAGCTCCACACAAAGGCTCATTCTATAGCTGTGTTTCAACAGCTTGAAATTGCATTCTCATCTTTACAAGCGAAACTTCCAACGGAGCAAAGTAATTTAGCCAAAAATATGGTCGCCTTTCCTGCTCTTCCCGCATTATCGTTCAACAGTTTCCTCGTTTTTGACATTCCTGAAAGGCCTGAAAATTTACTCTGGGGAGAGGAGCGCGGTTCCAAAAGCCGGCTGCGAACGCTCCAAGCTCTCAAGGCATGTTTTATATCCCGCTTTCAGGTGAACACCAATGTCTGCTTAAATGATGCTGCTGCGTTGCTTCAGAGCAGTCAGGCTTGGAAAAAAAATGGTGACATAGGCCGCGGGACCTCCTCAGGGAATATTCTAAATCCCTGCCGGAAGTACCACAAGGCGCTCGGGAAACTGAGTGCCGTGGAGTGTTACCGAGGCACCACCTACTCCACGCAGTGATGTCAGCCGCCGCCAGCAATCAATTCAACGGTTTCATAAAAGTTGCTTCTTTCAAAATTTTAACGAAAATCTCATATTTCTGCTTCGCATCGAGTGAGAGAGAGGGCTTTCGAAGCACTAATAAGAGGAATGAATATTTGTAGAGATATTTTTTCACCGTCTGTCTCATTTACCAGCAGTATCATTCCATTTGATGCAGCCTGATACTGGGGCACCTTTTATTAGGAAGCCTCACACTGTCATTTCTTTTGCTTCGCAATGTAGCCGTAAGGCAGTCTTTCTGCGCTGGCTTTAATAGCTAGAGCCCTCCATATTCAAACCCTCTTCCATGCAGAAAGCAGTGTGGACACCTATGTTACTTTCAGAAGCTTTGGAAACGGCTGATCTCTTCAAATATCCCCTGAATTAGTAATTGGCACCGAATATTTTCACTATAACCTCTAAGAAAGGTGCAGCTGTTTGCAAAACTTCTTTTTATATTCTCAGTTTTTCATCAGCTTCACTGTCAAGCATAATTGCAAAGTAGGATCATTACAGCACCGCATTTGATGACGGCGCTTGAGTATTTCCCGCCTTAATGATATCAGCACCAATTTTCAGTGTCCCGTTGCATCTTGCGCGTCTAGTCAACGAAAGTCTCGAAACGGAGCTTTCACCGAACCTCACCATTCAACACGGTGAATTTTGAGGGGCCATCAAGATTTGAAGTCCATTCTCTCCAGCTTTTTATGATGCGATTGACAACTTTTACGGTTATCAGCCCACGATCCACAGACACTAAAAAGAAAACGAAGAGTCACCGTAAACGGGTGAATATCATTAGGAAACTCCATCTAGGCGCCTAAAAACGACACCTCCCAGTACGAGATACCAATGCAAAATCTCGAATCTTTTTCTTGCTTTCCTTTTGTAAGGGATGCCAAATTACGTGTATACTCCCAAAAAGAGGCCCAATCGAGCGAGCTAATGATTGTTTTTTTTTCATCAGAAAAATCTCGATGCTGTGCATACCAACTCACTCGAAATGAGAACTAGCTATTCCACTAACTTAAGCGATCACCAGCGCCATGAATGGCAATGAGGTGCCATTGAGCGGCCGAATGACATTTGCATACAAATGATATCTTCCTGAACGTTATGGTCAAAACTTCCAACAAAGACCTGTATTGATATGTACTCAACGAAGCAAAACTCTTCTCTTCAGTGTGATGTACCAAGTTCTGGATCCGTTTGACTCGTTTGCTTGCTGTTTGCATTACCTCACGAATCAAGAAATTAGTTTTTCCTTGAGAGGGGCTCTTATAACGACATCTCATGTTGACTTGAGCCCTGAGGCTATGCAACCTAATTGGGGTTGCCGCACTCACGCGAAGCCGAAAACGGACTCTGAATAAACGGCGTGCGCCTTCTTGATTACGGAGTTTTCTTAACGCATGGCTTAACAAGGAAACTTATGTGGCTTGCTTTGTACATGAAAACCGGCAGCCACTGCTCTGAAGGATCTCGCCATTTTACGACTGAAGCTTGCTTTGTTCTCTGGAAAGAATTGAATGTATTCTATTTGAAAGAAGTTTATTTTCAAGCTTTGTCACTTTTTGTACAAGACAACGCATTTGCAGGTCAATCAGCGACCTCTTCGGGGTAGCGGAACATTAAGAATAAAGCGCATCTGCAACTTTTATGCTGCTGTGAGGCCGAGGACCATAATCTCTACTGCGAGTACAGAAGATGTACAACTGCGGCTTTTAAAACTGCAGTGATTAACTTTCTGACTGCTTTATTGGTCATCGAGCATTACGCCACAGAGTAGCATTGCTGTCGAGAAGGAACGGCGTAGAGTGATGGGAGCTGGAATATTTTCGACAATATGTATTTCTTAAACTTCAATTAAAGTCTCAAGACACCATCATTTACCTTCGAGTGCCCTCAGGCAGGGTCAAAGCAGAGAACTCATGTCGGTGGTCGAATGCGGGAGCCAGGCAGCCACCGCGCTGGGTGTGAACTTGAAGTTAGCTCAAGCCTTCGAGGAATGCGTCTTTCGTCCGCCCCTCTTTGTGCTCTTTGGGTTGAAAATTCAGTTCTCAAAAAGATTAAAGCTTTCTTTCCGTGAAATGCATCGCGGTCCGGAAAAGTCGAGCGCCTTCTTAGAAATGCGTTATAACTTGTTATCGTTTTCAATTTGAGCAAACTTTTTGCGTTTAAAGCAACACGCTTTCCCTCAACGACACCTAACGATTCCTCTAAGCACTATTTTTGCTTTTTGAGGCGTGGTTTACATTGCCCTGCGTGGAAAGAAAGAGCTCAAAGCATTTACATTGCAAAACAGAGAAAACATTCATTGTTTCTATCGCGCTACGCAAGGCTATAATTATGCAAAGAGGAAAGTGTCGTAGTTTTAAGAAAGGAGACTAAAAGTTTAAAGGATTTTTCCTTACGGGAAACAAACAAAAGGCTTTCTTCCATTCGTCAGAGCCTTTAGGACCTCAAATACAATCTCTAAAAGAGTTGCCCTTCTCAGCAACAGAAAACCGTCAGTGTTTTTTTTTTTTGCGTGAGAGTTTGGAAGGCGCAAACTTTCATGGGAGGTTCGCACGCACGTACGCACGCAAGCACGCACGGACGCTCGAACGCACGCACGCACGAACGCACGCACACGCATGCACGCACGCATACGACGAAGCGTCAGTAACAACTGTTTATTATCAAGTCTTGTCAGTGCAGCAAGAATGATATTTTTATTGTTTTTTAAAACGCAGTTGCTTCTCGTTCAACAGCTTCCTCCTTGTTGAGATTCGTGAAACGGCTGAGAAACTCCCGCAGGGAAAAGAGCAGGGCCCGAAAAACTCGTTCTGAATTCTCGAATCTGTGATGACTTGTTTAAATCGCATTTCCGGGTAAACATCACTTTCTGCACAGATGCCGCTACAAACATATATGTCAAGAGCCACGGTCACAAAGTATTTTTACACAGCTTAGAGATTCCTCGGGTGAAAGCTTTGATTTGTTGTCGGAGCACTTCAAGAAGTCTTCAAACTTAGTTCGGTAGAATGTTACCGAGCAAACGCTCATCCCACGGCAGTCGTGTCAGCGGCCTCCAGCTTCCAATTTAAGCCCTTCAAAAGCGCTGCTTCTATAGGTTTTATAGCAAACTACAATTTTCTGAGCATTCAGCGAGACACTGTGTTTCAGAAGCTACAGTATTGTAGAGTACAGCACCTACTACAGTACAGCACCCGTTATCATGGCATCCCATGCGGGCTAGATCCTTGAGGTCATGAAGCATAATTCGGGTTGGGGAACTTGTGTGAAGTCAAAAAGCAAACTCTGAAAACCCACTGCGCGTCTGCCTAGGGTAGGAGTTTTGTTGAATCATGGTTTAACTTGGCTCACGTGAATAGCTCACATGGTCCTCGAAAACGAGCAGTGACCGCCCGAAGGCCTCAGATCGTTAGACCACTGAAACTGGATCTGCTGCTTGGAGAGACATGTGTCGCTTCGAATATAAGGCGTTTA
This sequence comes from Amblyomma americanum, assembly GCF_052857255.1. NCBI lineage: Eukaryota > Metazoa > Arthropoda > Arachnida > Ixodida > Ixodidae > Amblyomma > Amblyomma americanum. The sequence continues at coordinate 121,052,144 of NC_135505.1, read as the reverse complement.
TTTGCGAGGTCTAAATTTGTGCACTTTTCTCCAACCCCACACATTTTAAAATCACAGTGTGCTTCTCTGTATGAGCGAGCATCGACATGGAAGCGCATTTACAAAACTTTTCTTGCTGTGGGGCCGAGATGTAGCATCAATAAGCAATGTTTCGTAACTTTCACCTCACCTCTTTCCTTTCGTTTCTCACTTCTGCGTGCTATCCTTTATTTCGGCTGCCCCAGCTCAGGTGCTTCTTAGCTTTGGCAGATGCCTGAACTAGAAAAATTTTTTCCTTCCTTTTTAGTTTTATTTCATAATTAAGAACTTACTAGTAATACTTTCATGAGTGACCGGCAGCATGGCTCCGCTAAGAAACGCCAAGTACCTTCTCACCGCTTTTTACGCGTGTGTGTTCCCTAGCCAATGCGGCCACCTCGAACCAATGAAAAAGTATACAAAACACCTGAAGTGCGAACCGGAGCTTGAGAAAGCAGTCTTCCGTCTCAACGTTTCCGGTGATAATAAATATAGGAGTTATTGCCCAGCCGAAGTTTGGTCCAAACAAATCCAAAGTGCAGCAGTTTGAATAGAACGCTGAAGCGTTAGGTGCCAAACATTTCTCGCGGATGATTTTCTCGGTGACAGGCAGCTGACTGCGAGACTTAGAAAAGGGTGCAATATGGAGGGAATGATAAAACCCATTGAAATACCCATGGATGCCAAAGAAGTCCAACGCGAGAGAAAACAAAATACTGCAACTTAGACGACAAAATCTAACATCTCAGCCTATAGCAATGTCCACAGCTTTAACCCCTTTTTTAATCTTATTACCGCCATCCTCTTAGTGGACTCTACTGTTGTTGTCCCATAAAGAGCTTACAAGCCAGCGAGGAGAAAACTAGCTCCCTTCTCGCAAAAAAGCGTGCACGTTACAAAAGCTGACTTAACCACTTTTCCTTCAAACTTGGCGCTTGCGCCTGTAAAGGGCTGGGGCCGAGCGTTCCCATGAATGGAGGTGAACGCCATATTGGCAGTCGAGATTAAAGGCGGACGGTGGCGGCTTGTGTGTGTTTTATATTACGAGGTGCGGGATCACAGGAAGTTACCAGGAAGTCAACCTGAGAAGAAAAACGCCTTTCCGAAACCTGACGGACCGCGAGAAAGGAAAGCACATCGCCCGGCGCTTTTTGCACACCCGGCTACTGAACGACGCGAGACAATTTATGGAAACGGAAGCTGGCACTCTTCCGTCTTTTAAACTGATGCAATAGCATCTGAAGACTTTTAAGCATGGCTTATGCCCGCTGAATCAAGAGCCTCAGAGTTTTTTTTATCATATGGATGTGGTAGAAGACTGTTGCGTAAGTCGTTGAGCAAGAAAACAACGCCGTAGAAGCCTTGGCGTTCGTCGCTCTTCAGGCGAACCCATCGCTCTGGCACAGTGGTGGTTATAGCGCTCCTGTCCACCAAGAAGTGAGGCGGTTACTGTGTCTTTTATTTTCTGATAACCAATCTGTAGGTAGTCACTCGTGGTACTTTTGTGGCCATCCTTTCTATAGAAACTTTTGCAGAGCCTGCAGCAGCTGGACAAGGATGATTTGGCTCACGCTGCGGAAGTTAGACCTGCACCGCTTTGACGACAACGGGTCCTACTGGCCGACCTTTTTGGATATGTAACAGCACGCCACGCCCTACAATAAAATGCGCAGCTTAGCAACAACAATTGTTTTCATTACTCGAAGACATGTGCTGACTGGAATGGTGGCAAGTGCGAATGTCGGCTTGGAAGTCTCGGGAACGTCAATCGACACTACCAGTGATGGTTTGAAGGCCTCATTCGGCGTCGAGCAGCTCCTCGTGCAGCGGTTCTTCGCCACAACCTCCGGATGCTCAAGCTCGTGAAGTCACGTAGCCAGCTGATTGCTTTACGCAGTGTCTAGTAATAAGTGTTTGTCAACATCTGCACGCACTTGGCGTGCAGGAGGAATTGCACACTTGAATATTCGTAGAGATCCTCAACAAGGTAATACTAGCATGCGGGAGGTGCGGGGTTCGATCTCTAGTGCCGCCGGGTACCCGCCGGTGATAAAATGGGTGCAAGTTTTTTCCTGGTCTGTGCTCGGGTTCTTTAGGGTGAAATGCCTGGGAAATGGGACTTTGACCACACCTTGAGAAATGGAAAATACCTTGTGTCATGGCGCTCTTTGGCCGTAGATGCCCTTGCGCTATAAAAATCTATGATCATCATCATCAACAAGGTAATAGAGGTTCAGATCGCCATCGACCGCTACAGGACGTGGAGATTCCAGCCGAAAGTCTCCGAACTTCAGACGCCGGAATCAGAGCTACAAAAACTGCTTGTTCTCTTCCAAATCGAGGCGGAAGTAGGGAGATGGTCGCCGGCGTCAAGTGAAGCTTTCAACAAAAGGTACAGGGCTTCCATTCGGTGAAAGCATGGCGCCAAAAAAGGTAAGACTTCTAATAAGCTGCACATCTCCAACCAAAAACTTTAATTTGAAATCCAGCGTATCGAACGCGGCCCGGCTCCTTCATCAGGGGTGACTTGTGGCATTAGTTAGCGTCTTTAAGAATGTAGGAGAGGAGGAAGTCAAAAGAACTAAAGCTGTGGTACGGAAGGCATGCGAGAGGGGGAGGAGGGAGGTTAAGGCTGTGAGTCACGTTGTCTCACTGTGGGGAGGCGGTCAATCGCGACTTTTCTTATTTTTATTTATTTATTGATACTGCGATCCTTTACAAGTTGCAGAGCGAAGTCCCTGGGCCTGTACTGGGGGCAGGCTTCTTTTTGCGCCGTTGATGTTGTTCGATGTAGTTTTGATGTACCAGGAATCGGCTAGGGGTCTTTTATGGTAATTCTTTTCAATTTCGAGGATGCTGGTTTCGTCGAAGTTGATTCAGTGGTCTGAGTCTTCGGAATGTTCTGCTACACGATTTCTCTACCGAGAGAGCAGTAAACCAGTGACGAGAGGCTCTATCCCCCACACAGAAGCCGCAACGTTTATTTGCTCGCGAATATCAAATCCAACGAAACAATAACGGAAGTTTAACAACGAATGGATTACTCACTATTTTCAGAAAAGCGTAGCTCTGATGTCGTGGTAACAATTCTTTTCGTGGTAGAATTATTCTGCCCTTGTCAATCTTGAATTCTTTCCCGCTTTCCTCAATAAATAGCACGATATAAAATTGCGAGCTTAAGTTTCCTCTCCAAACATCAGCACCATTTGCACTCTCCTGGTTCTTCTGGTGCAGCTACGAGAGCGTAGTTTCCTATTTAACACTTAGTGACGAGAAGCACAACAAGCATCTTATATCAGTCCGTCTTTGCTGATTCTACGCACCGTTCACTATTCCGGACCTGTGCTAGGTACACAAGTTAAATGGGCGTAGCCCTTGGTGATGGATGTCTCATGTTCTTTAGTATTGCTATTGGACGCAACTTAAGAAACGAGCGGCAGTTCTAGATACAAGACAAAATGTAGATTTGTATGAAGAGGAAAGATTCCGCTATGTCGTGGTAATAGTAACAGCGATGTAGAGTTTGGTGTTGTCGTAAAAATTGAATGCGGTTTTGAACGAGACAATATTTTTATACGTTTCTGGTTTCAACCAAAGTTCACTACGATTTTAAACCATTTAGAAATCGCAAGGACAGCAGAAAAATTAGGGAGAGGAGAGACCCTTACGATATCTTAATCCATGAAACAACATAACAGCTGTCGAAGAAAGAAAATCCTTGTAGAATAATACTTTCTCGTATCTAATTTTGAACGTAAAGTTCAAGTAAATGGTAATTTCTTAAAAAAAGCCACAAAGAAAAGCAGCTACCTAGCGTTTTGTGAGAATGCGTCCCACGATGTCCGCTTATGTAGCGTCGAGTTCAGTCGTCCTAGTTACGGTGCTTCCGTCAGCTTTTTACTCCCTAAAGGCAATTTTTGTTTCAATTAGATTGCATTTTCCAGCGCCACATTCAGACATAGAAGCTTATGTGATCTGTATGCGCCACTGCAGCATAAGAAGAGTGCCGTAGCTAATAAAATCTATTTGCTCGACCAAATGTAGCGCTAGAAGCACCTTTCTCAAAGCTGTTCTCTCAAGGCCACCGTAAAGTTCATTCTTCCAGTTGTATTGAAGATAATTTTAAACTCATACAGCTTCTAAAATTGTAACTTTCTTGTTTGTTCAGAAAACGAATTATCTAGGACTCGCCGTTGGGCATTGCAAATACATGTATTTTTCTTCTAAACTCTTTGTACTCCTTGGAAGTACTTGAATGTGTGATGTAATACTAATCTTTTCAACTGCTCCGTCCCTACCTCACTGAAGGGCAAGGAGTATTTCTAATCATAAATACGTTCAAATTCATGCATTATCTCTTGTAAACTTGGGAAAAGGATGTTTTTTGCGCGTAATTCTTGTAAACATAGAGGCAGAAGAATTGAAGGTGTTCATTAGACTTCATTGGAAGAATGGGTTATTTGCCTCCTTTAGGAAATAACTTGGAATAGTTAAGCGGTAGGGTTGTCGCCTTTATCAACAGTACATCGGTTTGATTCCGGACAGATTTGGAAACCCACCAGTGTTTTTGAGAGGAAAGAATTCTGAGCCTGGGTGTCCCTGTTATTCTTATGTATTTAGTGTGCGCTAAAATATCTGTTGGCTCGTTTGGAGGACATTTGAATTTTTCTTCAACATACTGAGCTCTTCCTACAAGCCCCTTCGATGTGCCCTGATTATTAACAAATAATCTCGCATATTATTGTCTTGATCATTTTTTGTGTATTCTTGTCCTGCTGCCTTTCTCTCCCGAATTCTTTCCTCAACGCCGACAAGCTGGTCAGTGTTTTTCATATAGCAGCTCAATGTTCTTCTTGGGTAAACAGCTTGTCTTTATCTCTCATGTTTCTCCATCAACACATGTTTACGCTTGCTTCCGCCTTCTGGCATCTAAATTATTAAAGGCTGTGTGCTTGTTGTAGAGTTTCAATACCGGGCCCACATGATAGACGCTATTTATTTGAAGGGAACGTTTGCCTGAACTAATACATGAAGGCTCTAATATTGACATTTTGCACCAGTCTTAAGTTTTCACCCATTTAAAATGTTTAAGCGGGAAACGAGAAAGGTACACAGCCAATGTTAGTGTGCATATAAACTGGCTATTTTCTGAACGGTTGGTATTTTCGGGAAAATTGACTTGAGTTGTTGAGTAGCGTAAGGTAAATTTAACGCAAGAGTGCAATGAATTAAGGACCAAGGAAAATGCTTCTAGGGTCTCACAACCGTGGTCTCATATAATAAAAAATGTCCATGTAATGCAGGTATATTGTTCGGTTTTTGAGGTTTAACGTCGCAAAGCGACATAGGCTATTAGCTTCGCCATAGTGGAGGGCTCCAGAAATTTCGACCAACTGGGGTCCTTTAACAAGCAGTCATTGCACAGCACAAGGGCCTCTACCATTTCGTCTCCACTGAAATGCGACCGCCGTGGCCTGAGTCAAACCCGTGCCCTTAGGGTCAGCAGCCGAGCGCAATAACCACTAAGCCTCGGCGTCGGCTTCAAACACAGGTATATAAGGGGTTTTTCTAACAAAATATCATTTAGAGGTTTATACTCCAGTAACCCCGTAAAATATTCGCCTAAGTCGGTGTGAAGACACTGCCCATACTTGTTGCAAATACTTGAAGGTAATAAAAAAATCTAATTCAAGAAAGTACAGCGTTAGTACCGATCGATGCAGAGATAGATACACTTCAGTTTTTTGCAGGTGTAGAATTTGATTTAGAGAGTTACGCAGCTATCCGATTCATTAATTTATGAGAATATTTGTCTGAAAAACGGCAACGTCATGTTTAACCAGTATGCTATTCGCTTGGAAAATGGCTGCGTCATTAAGCGACTCTATAATTCGAAGAAAGTGTGGCGTGTCATGGACCAAGGAAGGAAAGATGGGCGGAATGTCTGCATCGTAGTGGTTAGAAAAAATTGAGGTTTGGTGTGTGGGAATAATTATTCAATACGATAGGCCTTCCCTACATATATGCTGTAAAATATTTATCAGCGGAAACCTTATGGATTTTAGGAAGCAAGTAGAAGCGTCCAGCTTGTTTGTTTGACGGATTCAGGAAGTTGTCTGATTTCATTGCTAGTTTCCTGATAATAGATCCACTTGTTTGCTCAGAATTACTTTGCAGAACTGTATGGTGGGATCGAGATGTAATTTGTTATATAGGGAAGGGTTGGTGAGTTCCTTTATGACCTTTTTTATATTCCGGCGGGAAGGATGAATATGTTACTATCTTTGTGTGCTGGCTTATCAGTATATCGGTAATAGGTGCTAACTAGTTTAGAGTAGCCTGTTCTGCCGAAGAAAGGTTACTTCGCGTACCAGCTTGCTTTGGCTATTTCTATAATTTATTAGGGGATAGATTTAACATACAAGTCTAGTTCGAGACTATGTTACGTGGCCGTTGTCTGCATGCTGTGTGCTCTGCGAGCGAGAGAATTAAGACTGGCGTATTGAGATTCGAGAACACATGTTGGCCACATATTAGAGGCTGCAGGTAAATGAGTGACGTTGTTTTTCGTTTTTACAGCGCAGTACTCCTTAATCCGCATTCATGCCGAAAACTCTAGTGGACATCAATGAAGTCCATAGGCATTGAATTTTTTTTTTTAGTGGAGCAAAATGTGAGGCTACGCTTCAGATTCTGTTTGCCGCTATCATTTAAGGATTCCAAAATAAACCTCGTATGTGTGTTCTGCCGCAGTAGCTCAGTGGTTAGGACGCTCGGCTACTGATCCGGAGCTCCCGGGCTCGAACCTGACCGCGGCGGCTGCGTTTTTATACAGCCAAAACTCGAAGGCGCCCATTTGCTGTGCGATGTCTGTGCACGTTAAAGATCTCCAGTTGGTCGAAATTATTCCGGAGCCCTCCACTACGGCACCTCTTTCTTCCCGTCTTCTCTCATTCCCTCCTTTATTCCTTCCCTTATGGCGCGGTTCAGGTGTACGCCGATATATGAGACAGATACTGCGCCATCTCCTTTCACCAAAAACCAATTATTAATATTATTCTAAAAGGGCGCACTGATTTTATATATCCTTCGTAAGGAAAAAAATAATACTCAGAATATAGTTCTTTAGGCCGCGCACAGTTGCAAAAACTATGATTCGCTCACTAACTTTTGCGATTCGTTGAGTTTCGGTCTTTGCGGCCCCGTCTGCTACGCGGGCTCCGCCGTAGCGATCCTGCAATACTCTCACCGGTGCTCGCTGAATGGCGCTAGCTACGAAGAGATTGCGGCGGCTCCTAACGGATTCCAGTTGCCTATAGAGCAGCGATCATTGTCTGTGAGCCGTTCATGTATATTACGCCTTTCCTACCCTCGCGGAAGGCCATGGATGAGGCGCGCGCCGTACCGACTCTGGCGCCAAACCCTGCGTAACCATGCTTAACAGAGCTTTCGTTCGTATCGCAAGGTTTAACAAGCGCCAAACCTCTGCTAGTTTTTTTAAGCAACAGAGCAATGAGAGCAGCTGTCCAGTTTTCAATTTTCGAGGGTTCTTATGTTGCGTGTACCCTAACCTTGAGTGTTCAACAGCGCAACCCGCAGCCATAGCAGAGGACGTGGAACGTCCTGTAATACCGCATGTGCGACTTTGCGCTTGATTGAGCGCTAAAGGTGGCACATGTACAAGAAGCATCTTATGCTACTTGGCATCAAGACTTCGAGAATCAAGGCTCTCGTTAAGCTATGAGCAAACGATGGTTGAGAATTTAGGGGCTCATTATCTCAATAATTGCAAGCAAGCAAACGGTCATTGGAATCAAATAAAGCAAAGTCGGATATTTTCGTTTGTGTTGGCGTTGGTCAATGGATCGAGAATATCTATTTTACCGTGCTTTTTTATGAAAATATTGATAAGTAAAAGAAATCGCAACCACAACCTGCTGGTTCTATCCTATCGCACCACCTTCGCATGGTTCCGTGCTCTGCCATCATAGCTACGACGGCGACTTTGTAGCATAATACTTTCGATTGTGTTTATGACAAGTGTAGCCCACACAATAAAGTGCTTCATGTGGAAAGTCTAGAGGCTGATCTGCCTGATCTCTCTAGATTGCTTCAATTCCTCTTTAGTTCCTAGTGCCCAAAGTTTACCTACTATCCAGCAGCAGCCAATTCGCCCGCTGTTTACAGATCTGCAATCGTTTCAATCCTCGGGATATCAGGAATGGGGATTCAAAATGATTCAGAGGTAGCGGCTAACACATTGTTAGAGCGCGCCTCCAACAGCTGCCTGAAAGCTGCCTCTATGCCTTCGCGTCACTGAAACCTAAAACCAAGACGATGGGATTTTTACGAGCGTTAGCTCTTGCTCATCACGTTTCTCAATTTCTTGGGGCTGCTGCCATCTGCCTTCGGTGTGAAATTTTTCAAGTCCAAGAAATTCAAGAAGGCAACCCCATTGTAAATTGATATAGCAAGCCAACTGGCGATTGATTGGTGACGTCACTGATTTATCCAATTAGTGATTGGTTGGTGACGTCTTTTATAGATCCAAGATGTTGGCCAATAATGATAATTAATTGACGACGTCGTTAATTAATCCACAATGGCGGGCGAACTTAGGGGTGTACCTCATTTTAATCAATCTCATTCATATTAATTCTAGTAAACCAAAGAGCTAACGTTTAACGTCTTCCAGACGGTGGCGGCATCTTTTTTGTTGCGTTGTGTTACCACGTGATAGAAATTGATCGCCCTGCCGTGATAAAAATATGAAAGTGGCATGCCTAGCAACAATAAACACAAAATTATATGTATGTCTCCGGTTGTAGGTGCTGGAAAGTACTCAAAACATTTTGTCTCTACATCTTGTAATAAGGGCTTAGTTTTTAATGCTCCTTGTTAAATGCCTTTGGAAAGCAGACTAGCTTGGGGTTCTGGTGTGTAAGCGTAACGTTGGATCCACGTGCAGAGATTTGATGGCGGATAGAGCAATTCCGCCTGCTCTAAGCAACACCTTCTGGCAGTTGCTCAATCTCTATGTTTACACGTCTCCGCTTAGTGTTATCGAGTTACAGCTATTATCTAGTCAAAACATTTTTTGGAAAAGAAGTTCATAGCTAATTTGAATGCGCCTCCTTCACCTGCCTGAAGTGTAGCTTACAGCCTCCGCTAAACCTAATCCTGACAGATAATTAGGAGGACGTCGCGAATATTGGTTGAGCTTGGAGACCATGTCTTCGAAGTTGATTGTTCTGCGGATGAATTTCATGATTTCCGCCGTCCAATGTACGAAAGGGTATTCGATTGCATTTTACGCAATCCCTACTACGCAATTTACTCCAAGTTATCGGTTTTCGATGGGAAAAAGTTAGATCCATTATTAACGTTAGGAATGTCGTGCCTGTATAAATTCCAAGCCTCGGCGCAATTCGGATGCATTTCTCCTTAAGTGCCTTGCACAAAAAGCAGTTCCAGGCTAGCGGCGCTTTGAAAATGAATCAATCATGGTCTGTTTTCCTTTTATCTTGCATAACTGAACCTGTAATCCTAGCATTTCCCAACGCTTGACATCCCGTATGCTTGACTGCTGGCATTCGCACAAGCTCATCGCAGCGTAAGCACAAACATGCTGCACACTTTTTTCTAATACTAGAAAATTACTGCTGCGTGATATCTAACTAAAAATGCTGACAGCGGACAAGGGTAGCGAAATAAGGGGCTAGTTATGAAATAAAAATAAAGGAAGCCTACTGCCACTTAAACCATGGCAAGCATCGATTAATGTTTCCATTTTTGTTCTTTGTAGCGATAGCTAAACTAGGTCAGCCACTTCGCGAGGTCAGCGTGGCTGCGCGCTGAGACGTGGCACCACCGCTCCGCCAGCTGTGCGCATGCGCGGAGTGACGTCAGAGCACGCAGCTGGTGTGCGCGCCGCGCGCCTACGCTACGCTAGCATTTCGAGCCTACATTAGCGTGGTGGCGCCGTGGCCACCGTGGCAGCTGCCGGCGGCGCGCCGGCGAAACAGAGTGGGGAAGGAATGGAGAGAGGGAGAGGGGGGAAAGAGTGAATCCACGTCCAGGGACGCAGATGAAGGAACGGCCAGCAAAACGCAGCGGTGAAAGGCAGACTTTTCAATTCGACTGAGCGAGTTCCAGTCGGCCAGCTGTAGCTATCGCGTCACTCCAGGTTTAACCAGACCTAAACCAAAGCCATTTTTGTGGTGGTGATCAACTCGAAATTAGCAGTGTAATTATTTGATGGTTAAAAGTTATCTAACTAAAAAGTAGAAGAAAAAAATCGGACGAGACACAGATGCTCCACCTAAAATGCATGACGCGATAGAATTAATGTGTTGATGCCCATATATGCAGAATTCGCCATTCTGTGCTCAGCGTTCATAGATCTCTGGAAGTACTCGTACCATTCCTGAAGTCGTGGTGCAGCCTTCCCGCGCCAACTTTCGCGACCAATCACTTAACTCCCTCTCCAACTCCAATCAATTTAATGAAGGAGGACGTTCTGGTGGGCTAGTTGGTTCATGATGAACAGAAAGGGTATAAACTGCGCGAACAAGACGGGACGAGAGACTGCGCTTTGTCTGTCGATTTGTGTGCCTCTCGTACCGTCTTGTTCGCGCAGTTTATACCCTTTCTGTCCAATCAATTTAACTGTCCTCTCCCAAGGTGTGCAGATTGCTCACATTCTGGTGGGCTAGTTGTGGTGAAGTTACAAGGTTACGTGACGAAGGTGGCCCACCTGCCTCCTAGGTTGCTTCTCAGGTTATTTGTCGTAAACTTTCGCTCATGGTCAAAGACGCCGACGACGCCGACGCTGGATTTCTAGCGACACGACCTTCATAAGGCTATCGCATTAAAGCTACTACAAGGCGCCGGTGGGATCCGAACCAACGTCCTCCGAATTTCGCGTCCTTTGCTCTACTATCCGTGGTGCGGTGCATGCTGTCCGATCTGCTTTCGATGGGGATTTACGTCTTGTGTAAAATGACATTGAGAGTGTTCACCAGCGCCACCATCATCTACAGCTGTGAAGGAAGTATGTCGTGTATTACCGCGAGTGTCATTTAGGAACGTGACTGAGTGGCGAGGGTGGAACCTGTGCGAGCACCCTCTTATATTACCTCACAGAACAGAATCAAGACCTCCAGAACCGAGGCCCTAGTTAAGATATTGAGCACATAAGGGCAGGGAAATGAGGTATGTCGCACAGCTTCCACTCGCGGTAATAGAGGAGGTACTACAGCCACCGCTATGGATTGGAGTGGCACTGGTGGGTACTCTAACGTTTAGGTAATAGAAAGCGTAGATACTTCCGAAAGGATAATTTTTGACAGACGATACCGTAGCTGACCTGGTAGAGCAGCGGCTGCGGAATTCGGAGGTCGTGAGTTTGAATGCCACCGGCGGCATGCGCTAGTTTTTTCTCCTAGTTTCAATCAATCAATCAAAGAATCAATTATCTTTAAGAAATGAAATAATTAAGGTATTATGTTGCGTTTATGAACACCCTAAAATAAAGAAACTGAAAACATTCCCCTGTGCTACCTCCGGTTTTGATGACTGTTCGCTCCATTTATAAGGAGGGTGAGAGGTATTAATGCATGGAAATCTTAAGTATGTAGTGAATTGCCTTAACTAACTTAAATCACGAACCAAATTATGTTCAGAATGCCTTTATTTTGAACGGGTGGCGATATCCCAATTTTTCTATCAGGCTCTACCCATCTGTGCGGCTTGCGAAATTCTTCTAGCGAACTGTTGTCATTGTGTCACTTTTTTTCGTGCAAAAGAACAAAAACAAGAAAATTCGTCCAGCGATCTTGTCTGAGAAGCAGTAGAAGATGTTGACAAGTCGTCCCTTTTGTGCTTTGGTGACTGTAAAGAGAGGAAGCGGCATAAGGAACTATCAAGACACATGCACAACTTCCACCGGAAACGGAAGCGCTTCTCCATCGCTTTTTGAGTCGGCTGCTGCTTTGAACAGACCGCAAAAAAAAAAAACTCGTCTTATTTTAACCCATGAACACTGATAAGAGCTGCAATATATGACGTAGTCAAGTCTAGTCGTCAGTCGCGATTAAAGGCTTGCACATTTGCTTCGTTCAGGACTGCGTCACCGCAGCAAACACACTTTCTCTTGTATTTTTTTTGTAACAAAAAGTTGCCGCATTACATTTCTCTTGGTTTTAATTTATTTTTTGCCGCGTTGCAGCGATACGTGGACAATGCTCGCCCTTAAAACCAAAAATGTTACAATCACAAATTCTTGTCCCCAAGAATTGCTGCCTATGATTTTTGTCTGATATTCTCGCCTTTTTCTATAATCAGCAATGCTCATTTAACGCGAGACTGTTTTCTTTGTTAAGAAGTAAATCGCTCACTATTTTGGTGTCCGACTCTTTTTTTTTTTTTAACTCCGTCTGGACCTACGCGCTGTCCTGTGTCTATATGTACAATATTTGGTCCTGATTTCATCTGCATGTTTAATTGCATCTTCCCCTGTTTTGAGATGTTTTCTTGCCTCCAGCAAGATGCCAGCGTTAAGAGCTTATTTTTGTCTTCAGTGATAAGGAAGGCACCCTCAAAGTTGATTTTTCTGACAGTCGTTTCGCTTGGCCATTTTATTCTATCCACTGACTGCGCTAAGCTGCTTTATCCTTCAGCAATTATCAGAACATTTAACTTTTCTAGAAGTCGGTGCACTCGGATCTATTGTGTTGTCTCTCCGACATACTGTTACTTTTTGTGTTGAAAATCTTCGCCGCTCTTGGTTCTTTATTCAGGAAAAAACAGCCAGTTTATATGGACACTGACTGTGAGCAACCGCAAGAAATGTACATATTGCGCAAAAAAACGAAGCGAAAATGTACTAGCGCACTTTTTGCGAACACGAGCTCCTTCAATGGATTGCCTAAATAAAGACCTGGTGCATTGCGCGATTGGAAGGCTATCGCAATTCGTTTCTGAAAAAAAAAACAATAAATGCTTTCTCTGGTGGGATCCTTTTGTTTGCGATACCACTGAATGTGAAGGACAGAGCAACGCTTCGGCTGGGTGGGTGCATGTGTTACTTCCTTTTTTTATTGTTGTACAAAACTGTATTACATCAGTTTAGTCTGACTGCGTTAAGCTTGAAGTGTGGTTTATGATTTTTGGGAGTTTAACGTCCCAAAGCGACTCAGGCTACGAGGGACGCCGTAGTGAAGGGCTCCGGATATTGCAACCACCTGAGGCTGTGTAGCGAGCACTGACATCGCACAGTACACGGGCCTCTAGAATGTCACCTCCATGGAAACTTGACTGCAGCAGTCGAGATCGAACCCGCGCCTTTCGGGTGAGCAGCCGAACGCCATATCCACGAGCCACCGCGGTTGCTTAAGCTTGAAGTGATGTAGCGGCAGACTTAGCGTTTAACAAAGCAAAGAAGAACCAAACAAAAAGAGAGTAAATTAAACACCGGTAAAATATTTAAATAAACGTAGAGAATCAAGCCTGTGATTAAAAAATAAGCCTGAAATTTCCGTTGTTATTTCGTTAACCCTTTCTTGACTCAATGTTTTTAATGAAAGGCCTAATACCTTTAGGTTTACTCAACAATGCATCTAAAAAATGTTCGTTGGGCACTTTACAACGAAATATTCATTGTGTAGTAGGTGTTGATTATTAGTTGTGTAATAGTTGTGGCGTCAGCAGTGCCGTGCGCCATCTTGCATTCTAACATCGATCCCACGTGATCGTTCCCGTGAGCCTGAGGCGGTCGGTTTGATGTTCCCGCCTTCAGCAGCATGGGGCTGGGCGCACCAGTGTGTTTTTCTATACTTGCTGAATGGTGTGTCCTAATTTAATGTGATCAAGCATCTTTTGTTTTGTGTATCACCGTAGAAACTTCAGTATCCATGTATATCTGTCAGCCGCTGTATCAGGTACGCGGCGAGTGTGGGCCGATGTACTTTCATTGGTGTGCACTTCTCTGTTCTTGGCTGCTGGAAAGGCTGCTGTACTGACGCCTAAAACGGAAGCATTTGCTAATTTATTCTCCATAAGTGCTTCTGCCGGTGAGATAATTTTTTCACGACACTACGAATATCCCCACAGGTAAGTGCCATTCATGTTCAAGAACATTTTTTCTAGCGTCGGCTTACTTATTGCAGGACTGGTTGGTCGCAATTTTAACAAAAGAGATGTTTTATCTTTTAGAAGAGTTATTTGCTGGGCTAGTTGGTGATATTATATACTAAAAAGATTTTTGCGCCAAAACAACACACACAAAAGCGCCCGTGGTGTCGTCGTCTTTCTTGTGTGTTGCTTTGGTGGAAAAAATCTTTTTAGTATTGATGTTTTATCCGTGCTGGGTGTTGAAATTGCATATTTTGACTCTGCATGGATACAATGAATTAATATTTTACTTACTGCTTACTTCTCATACTTGATTGAAAACGGGGATTGAATGATGATTGCAGCGCCCGTCCTGTGGTATGTGATTTCTGTGTGTCCTCGTCCCCTTGCGCTGGGTGAACATTTCTATGCCTCCGCAGTGCGTAAACACTCGCTACAAAAACAAAAAAAACAATGCACATATCGTGTCTGCAAGGAGGCATGTTTTTGCTTTCCTCTTTATGTGCTTCCAAGTATTAGCGATTCGGCACTGCATTGTGTTCTCATTGCATTTCACTTTGTAAGCCCTAGCACCAGTTTGCCAGTTTCTGGACATCGGGGTTAGAGGCGCAGCCAGAAAGAAAATATCCAACTCTCACGTTTCTCGGAACGGCGCGCGCTAATTTCAGTTGCCTGTTACCACCCTATGGAGCGTCACGCTGTAGCACTTCGGCCGCCAGAGGACTCCTAATATGGTCGCGTCGCTAGAAATTTGGTGTTAGATTTCGCGTTTCTCGTTGCGCTCACAATAATATTGTCGTTGAGGCGCTGGTGCCGCGAGTTTCATCAAGTGGTGTTTGCATTCACAGAATTCGTGGTGTATACTTGCGTTAAAGTTTTGCGCTTGTTCCTTGCCTTGGCTCAAGCCTCGTGAGACCGAGCAACGCTTAGTTCTCGACACGCCTGCTGTTCTTTCTTTTTCCCTTGCGCTGTTTTTTGAATGGTCATACTATACGCGAGCAGCTTTGCTCTTATATCTTTGAGCGGCTCCATTCCTTGAGCGTGATACGACTGCGTGTCAACAACTCGCATTCGCGAACCGATCTGAGGCGCCTAGCTGGCGGCGAATCCAACGCCTGAAAAAACAAAAACAAATGGTAAGGATTTAACGCAGCTAAACCAAGTAAACAGGCAAAGGCATGTGTTTAGCTTGATTGCATCATAGTTTTGCTGTGCTGAGTCGCCGGCAGCTCTGGTGACGACAATAGGTTCAGGGTAAGCTCAGATCAAGGTTAAGCTGATCGGATCTGTTCGGCAGCTGATGGGAGGTAATGAACGGCCTAAAGGTTTGGGCAAATTGGTGCGACGTGCTCTGGGAGGAATGCCGCGGCAGGGAAAGACTTGGGCGAAAGAAAGAAAACACGCTTGTTTGTGTGTTTTCTTTCGTTCGTCCACGTTTTTTCCTGCTGCACCGTTCCCCCCAGAGAAGCTGATCAAGATGGCGATGTGCATTGCACAGCGCCAGGGTGTGTTGCAGTTTAACACGAGGCGTTATCGGCTGGACGATTTTCTGCTCTGATAAGCCAAGCATCCACAGGGTAATTCGTTTTGCGGCGGACTTTGTTTCTGTATCGGGAGCTCAGTTTAATAGTTCTAAAAGGTGTGGTCTCTCGATTGTAATATGGGGATCGACACCTGTTGAATGGGAACGTGAGCCGCCCAAGTTCCTTTCGGTCTCTTTGAGCGCTATAGCACTGTGCATATTACTGCAAAATGCAAAAACCGTGTGCCAAATCTTCAGCGCTCTGCTCAGACTTCTGTCCCCGTGGTCTCTGAATTTTTGCCAGGGAGACCAGTTGTAATCTGTTTCTCGCCACTAGAATTTAATATGTACTTCAAGTATTCATATTACAACTCTCTTTATCCAACTTTTTCACATGGTTTTCTAGAGGTTTGTGTGGGATTCATCTTTTGAATCTATAAGGCGTGATACCATTTTCTGTCCTGTAAGTGCTGGCGGCCTTGGTTTAGTGCACCTGTATGGCCTGCAGATAGTTTCACGTTTCATGTTTCTTCAAGGCACTACATTTTCAATAGTGCGTGAATTCTTGCAAGTCGTAGCAATGGAACGGCGGGAAAATTAGGACTTTAAGATAAGAAGCGACGGACACAGCGCCGAACTTACATCTGAGTTTGTATTTCGTGCGATATCGCAATAAAAACCGAAGGCAAACAACACAAGCAAAAACATTGTATTTGTTATGATAAATACAATATTGTAATAAATTCTGTGTTTGTTACGACTTCGCATCAAAAACACTCAGTTGCAAGTTAGGCGCTGTCTCTTTCACTTCTTGTCTTCCTGTCCACTTTTTTGGCGCCTTCCCATTGCTATGATAATGAACTAACTTGCCCAACAGTCTTCCCTCTTGCAAGTCACTAGAGTTCATGTAGTACAGAACCTCATTGCGTTCTGTAATGTTTCTGATCGCCCGTGTTTGTGGGGCCCCATGCATGAGTTGTATATGGCTGTTCGTTTCCTGCTTGTTCTTTTCTCTCCTGGGTTTCTGTTTTAAGTGTTCAGGAAGCGGTTGTACAAGGATTGAATTTTGTATGCTCTTCGCTCCGCCGATGTACCGTTCTATGTATATTTGTTTACAGGGACATGTACTCAGAAGAGTATGTAAAGTGCCCCTCTCGCCATGTAGCAAACCATTTTTTTTTCTAAGCTACATAGCGAGACATTGCCCTTTAAAACATGGTTAGAAAAAAGGGCATTCTTTTGTGCCCAGTAAATTGCCGCATTTGTGATGCTCCTAAAACGAGTGAGCATTGTTACATCGATTTCAATCATGCAATACACATTTGGGACATTTTGCAACGGACATTGAAAAAAAGACTTAATTTGACTTCATTCTGTGCGGTATCTCACTGCATTGTCATTTGTTGGTGACACGTTCTTTCAGATTGGACTACTCATCCTTTGCGAAACGTGCATTATGGACTGACATTGTGAACCTGTTGTTTCTACAAGAGACCGCTTTGGCAGAATAATTGTTCAACTGAACAAATTTTAAGCCTAGACTGAATTTGTAACACAGTGGCAACCACTTGTACTGCTGTGTTCTTAACTGCCCTTTTTATAGTGCGTCGTTGCTTAAGTGTGACGATTATGGTATAGTAGTGATGTGCCCAGTGTCGCGTCCTTTCTCCTGCTTGGCTGTTTAGGTGCGTCTTATTATACTTTGCGTTCATTTGTGATTGTTTTGTTCGTGGCTTGTACATAGTGAATATACATAGAACATTGCTTCGCTGTAATATACATCATGTTAAAGAAAAGTGGTGATACTTAAGTGCTCTCAAACAGAGGCTAGCCGCGAAGCGGATCCGTTCGCACCCTTCTCTGGTTCGAATCCTAGTCGCGGCAATATTTATTTTATCTCTTTATTCAAGGTTAAGAATTGGACGATGGCCTGTTTTTGCATTTTTGGTAGTGAAGTAGAGCTCTCGCTCTAAGAGAAGCCGCCTGGTAGTGACGAAGTATGCGAACAGCCGGAGGCGTACGTGCCTGGCACTGGATAACACATTCCAGTATTATTTAACATATTTCCTATGTGTTCATTTGGTGGAGGCATTTTCTTGCCATGAAAATGTTAGCCGCCCCATTTTCATGCGCATCTTGCACCGTTAAATTTGTAGATACTTATTTCTCGTTTATTAACGCTACAAATTAAAATAAAATGAAACGTCACCTTATGCATTCTTTCTTTTTGCTGTGTATTGGCTTCCTTAATAAGGAACGGCTTGGAAGAGATACGATTGGCAGTCTGTGCTTTTTCTTCTTACGAACATGTTTTCCAGATATCACTGAAACGCGAGTAATAAATTTAAAGTTGAAATTAGGCGTGCATCGCTTTCGTTTTCGTGACCGATCATAAATTTTAGAACATCATTATTCTTTGTACAGACCACAATCAATTCACGCGTCAGTGAAAGAGAGAGAGAGAGAGAGAATGAAAAGGAAACGCAGGGAGGTTAACCAGATGTTAGTCTCCGGTTTGCTACCCTACACTGGGGATGGGGGATAGGGGTTAGAAAGATGACAGAGAGGAAAACGCAAAAAAAAGGAACGTGCACACATGGAGACACACACACACAAGGCGTTCCAGTTAATGTCTTTCACATAGGCCGGTAGATTGTAAGAAGCGCAAAAGCGCTTGCACGGCCTTCTTCTGCGACGGTAGGCCCTTTCGATGTTGTAGAATTCTTTTTTCGGATAGCGGTTGGTCGTCCAGTTGGTCAAGTTCGTGGCTAAGGCATGCCCTCTGTGGACTGTACTGCGGGTAGGAGCACAATATATGGCCAATTGATTCTTCATGGCCGCAGTGGTCACAGGTTGGGGTGTCGACTATTTGTCAGTGAAAGAAAGCGTATTACATCGCAAGGTCATTGGCACGTTCATTGGCACGCCTTCAGTCGCCCTAATATGCCCTGAAATAGCTTTCCTTGATAACACTTGAGTTTTCCTCGTCTATTTCTTTTTTTGTGCCAGTATACACTGCTTTGCTTTAAGTTTTTGTTGATGTGCATGTAACCCATTCCTGATTAGGATCCCTATTGCTGGTTGGCTGAATTTTAGTTTCTTGTTTTCTTTGTAGCTTCACATTTTTTGTGCATATAATAACATGTTTTTCTAAAAATGCGTTCAGTTGCGATTGAGCGTTTGTATCTTTTCTTCTCCGCCGTCTTCGTCTTTTTGCGCTCGTTAACCATGAATACGTACACACTAGCTCAGTGACAATCTAGTGAAAACTTTGCCGACAAGCAGGGAGCACTATCTACGGACAGACAGGAGAGAAAAGTCCTCACTCCCGAAAAGCTTCCCGTCGTAAAGAGCGTCGAAGGCGCCGGCTTATCATTTTAGAACTTTGAACCTGAGAGGGAAGTTATCCCAGAATTTTTGAAATAGCGTCCCATTTACTCTCAACCTCTCTGCCTGCTAAGTTTCTGAGTTCTGGCTTAGTTTCCAGCAGTTCGCTTTATTGGCACTAGCTGAAAAGAAAAAAAAACGAACGGCCTCATCTGTTTTGTCGACTATTTTTGTCAGATGCAGAATAAAGTACGGCATATTTCGCGATAAAGCGAAGGTTTCAGCCTGCTTTCTAACTCAGCACTTGCTGCATTCAGGTTATGGAAGACGGGGCATATTTCCATTCTTTGATACTCGGCTCTTTTTCTGCCTATGTCATGTTGGGCCTTCAATCCTCGCAGTTCATATCTTCCAATCGTCCACTGCGCGCTTTTGCGTTTAACATAAGATTACAAACACTTGGCCTCGCGACCTGCGCTTCTTGTTATCAGTACGTAGGGTACTTTCGCTTCTGTCGTTTTCCTGCAAGAATAACGCTATTAGTGAAGAAGTAGGTGCATAATATTCTTTGATTTCCCTGGTGCTGCCGGGTACCCAGTGGTAATACAATGGGTACAAGCTTTTCCGTGCCTAGTGCTCGGCTTCTTCGGGGTGAAATGCTTGGGTCCTTGCATCATGGCACTCTTCGCCCACGCCGGCCACCCAGGTAACGAGGCGACTCATTCTTTAGCTCGAGGTTTCGTCAGCCGAGCAGGAGCCGCCGACGTTTGGGGAGGCGCTCGAGATCGAATGGTCGCGTATCACGAGATCACTCTACACTACCGTGAACAACGGCTAACGTGTCCCCCTCCGCACAAGTCTCTCACTAAATTGCAGCAGGTGACGTGGCGACAGCTACAATCCCGCACCTTCCTCTCCCCTGCCCACTTAGCCCTGGTTCACCCGGGACTGTTCACGCCAGTATGCACCCTCTGCGGCGCTCCGGAAGCGGATTTTGCACACATTCTTTATTCTTGCTCTGAACTCCTTCCACCAGCCGATTGGCAACTCACAGACCTCGAGCGATGGGAGGCTGCGGTGTCCAGTTCTGACCCGGCTGACCAACGGCAGCTAGTGGACTGGGCTTTGGAAGTCGCTGAGAAGCATCACCTTCCGGCCACGACACGCATCCAAGAGCAATCCCATCACTAGGATGTAACAATTAAGGCTTGCTCTACTTTACAAAGTTTTTCACCACCACCTTCGCCCAGAGATGCCATTGCATCATGACGTCATCCTCGTCATCAATATTCTTTAATTTATTTATGCGCGAATCAAAGCTTGTTTTGTTAAAAAATTTTATCAAAGACATTTAACTCCAGTAACGCGTACTCTGATAGCGCCATGTCAGGATAAGCCATAATCGAGAATAAAGACACTACAAGCGCAGGTTTCGAAATTACACAGCGACTCAAGCTTAGCTGAAGAAGTAAAGTCACCCTTTTCTTTTTCTACCCAAGACGCTAGGAAGCAGCATCAGGTGTCACTAAACGCCATTTATTTAAGTTTACTTGTGACTGAAGTTTTTTGAAGCCATGTATAGAGCTTCTTGACTTTAGGGCAGGCGACCTGAGAGAAAGCTTGCAAAAAGAACAGTATAGTGAAGTCACGTTCTATAGCGCGCGTGCTGAGTTAACTGAAAACGCTAGCGCGAAACGGGGCTCCTGACACTGCAAGCGGGTACTGACGTCAGGAATGCAAGACGTCAGTGAGATTGCATGCGCTTTTCGGAACAAACTTTTGACATTCCTTCTTCGGAAATTTGTTGCACTCCTTGCAGTGAAAGAGCACCTCGCCAACTATTTTCATTGAACACTGCTCTTTTTCATGTCAGCCTCAGTTTTATGCTTTGGATGTTGCATTTTATCTTACATGGGCGCTGATGGAGTACTGCTATTACAAGCGGCATCTTTTCGCGTAGTTGGAGTGAATTCTTTCTTACCTCCTTTTTTTTCGAACAATTGAAGAAAGTGAATTTTAGGCGAACTGCCTTTTCAGGAGCGCCGTGTGTACGGAAACAGAGCATTGACCTGCATGCATGAGAAGGGATATGTATGGTTTCTGCTTCTACATATAACTTTTATACTAACTTTTCTTGTTCAAAAATGTTTGAAGACATGAAATAAAAAGTAACACTGATGCTCAATCATTCACATGGCGCGTATTTAAAACGCTTGTGTTCAGGCACGCTCCTCCCACTAGTGCTTTCATGCAGTTCGCGATAAAAGAGTGAGAACTGTTGAAGGGCTTCAGTTCTAACAGCGTGGTTTGTCGTCGAACGCATCGGGTTGTTAATATTGTTCTTTATTACAAGCAAAGCAAATTTTAGTGTTTGTTTCGTAATGAGCGGAGGTTTGCACAGATTCGCGCTGTTTTTGAGTTTTAATATAATTTTTGAAGAACAAATGTTATGTCTTTTGATTCAATTCGTTTTTGGCGCAGCAAAGTTATTCAGCACCAATATTCAGAACTAAAACACAACGGCTTTTTATTGGGGTGAATAGATTTACTCAAAATTTTTTCACGCCCCAATTTAAGGTGTAAATCAGAGTCGCTGATTTCGACTACGCTTAGCAACGAATATTAGACAGTGCCGATGTGTCCATGGATGGAGAGAGGAGGAATGGTGTTCGTAGACTGCACCTCAGCGATGCTGCAGAGCCCAAAATGTATTGCAGTCCTTATGTTCTTCGCTTTATTAATGATTCACGTTGTGTTATAAAGTGTTGTAAACGTACCATGAAACATGAGATGTTTAGGTTAAGGAGCAAGGGGGTGTTGGGGCAGAAGTCCTCTCATGGCACTTACACAATAATAACCTGAAAATTGAACTGCGACGACCATGAAAAGCCGAAGGGGCTATATATCAGAGATTCATAATTATAAAATGAGTACACAATGCGTGCACAGACTGCGTACTTATTGTACATAACGCATAATTGCTCAACAGGTATGAAAGAATAGAGATAAGCATGGCTTACGCTTAGCAAATGACATCCTCGTGTTGCATGATTTATATCTCGATAAAGTGTCGCAATGCTCATGGGAGGAAATGCAGGTGTGCCGAACACTATAGTTGCAGTGCGAAAAAGCACTACATCGCCGAGAGAAGAACTTGAACTTGTTTACGTGGTTTTTTTTGTGAAATTATTTGAATCTTGGAGGCCATACATTGTCTCCTGACATTGTGCTAACATATTTTCGTGTCTTTATTTGTCTTCAGTGCTATTAAAGATTTTATGGTTATAAAATATTATCAAACATTCCGACATATTCACGGCCATAGCAGTTGAGATTAGGTTCTATTTTCTGAGGACGTCACAAAGAATAAATTTGTTGCCGAGGCAGAAAACTGCAAACTCAGCCTGTGGCTTTGTGCTAGCCTGTTATACGTAGTTGCACAGGCAGGAGCTTATTGGTTTACGTTTTTTTATGGCAGCTCCACCATACTTTCTGTGGCTTTGTGCTGTAAAATGCTATCATTGTATAACTTCTTGGCATGCATAGTGTATTGGTGTTTTGTGAGGCTTTTTATATTGTCTCTGGTTGTAACTCATCCCATATGAAGTCACCTTTCGCCCAGTAAAGAAAAAATATGAAAAACCAATTGTATGTATGGCATAGGCAAATAAATGGCCAAACATTTCAAATACAAATAATCTTGTGCGGACTTCTCATTTTCGCTGTCCTTGCGTTCATTTTTTTTATAAATCTTCCTCTCTAAAGTATGTGCTACCCTAAGCTTTAAAAATAGATAAACGAACAGGACAAGCATGTATGCGTCAGTCCCGCCGAGAGATATGAAGAAAAGTCATGAAATAGAGGAGGAGTGCAGCGCTATTTCTGCCTGCTTTAATCAGAGTAATTTGAATTTTCTTCACTTTACTTTGAAGTCGAAGTACACTGGTCCTCCTAAACTTAAGGTTCGACATGAGCTGGTCGGTACATTACGGAAAGAGTGGAACAGTGCGGTGACAGGACAAGAATAAGGAGCTTAATGTCAGTGCAACAATCTGCACAATTCAACAGTTTTTCGTGAAGCAAAACCACTTGTCTGCGCTCTGGCCATAAAGCATACAAAACAGATTTCAATTCATGCACTCTCTTCAGGGCACAATATCTGAAATCATACAAAAAGAAAATCCGTCTAACATGAGTTAAACCAACCAAAAAAGCGGAGGCCTTTTAGAGCTGTAATATTCGTTAAACTTCTTTCTATTTTTTCTTTCTCGGAAAAATCGCAGCTTTGATTACGCAGCGATTTTCGTATATTTACTGACTCTGGGTCAAGTATTGTTCAAAGAAGGCTTTCAAGTGTCGTCCGAGTCCTAAAAGGTCCCATGTACGTGCTTTTTCTCAACAGAAGCGACTGTACGGGAAATTTTTCTACTGTGTTTATTCGAAAGCTGCACCGTCTGTCCGCTTTTCTACTGGTCTTACCAAACAACGCTAGCCACACTACACATAAAGGAGTACGAAGCATGAAGTTTTAAACAAACAAGGAGCGGAAGTTTTAGTGTTGTGTGGTTTAGCCCGATCTTTCTTTGTGGCTTGTGGTAGCTGCGCAAGCAAACAAAATTCAATTCGGAATAGGAAAAAAAAGCTTTCCTTTAGCAAATGTTCTCGTCCTTTTATTAAGTTAAGTTTACGTCTTTTTCAATGAACGGATTCAAGTATTCTCCCGGTTTTTTTTTTTTGGAGGCAGTTTAACCAGACGAAATTTAATTGCGAATAAGAAATATAGCTCTCCTTCAGCAGATATTCTCATCCCTTTATTGAGTTAAGTATACGTTTTCTTCAAAGAACGGATTCAAGTATTCTCCTGGTTTTAAAAGAACATTGTACGCGCATCCTATTCAGTCTGTTTCTCTCAGTGGAAGGAACTACGTCTTTAACATTCCAAACTTGGTTAATTTTAAATTGACCTCTTTTAGAATGACGTGACAAAGGCAAGACTCCCCACACTAACATCAAGGAGTTCGAAGCCCACATTTTAATGAACAAGAGGTGGGAGCTTTGCTTCTGGAACCTTGAGCCTCTTTTGTCTGTGTTGATCTCTGTGGCAGTGCAACCAAGCGATGTTAAAGACACATCCGAATCAATTACTCGCCAAAATAGTTTCGTTCGTTTGGCATGAAGAAGAGGTGTGGGGTGGAAGCTGGCTTTAGGATGAAAGTGCCAGTTAGGAGAGCTATATATAGAGCTCTAATCATTTTCCGCAGTGGCTTAGTTTCAACAGGGAATATTTGAACCGCACGAACAGCTTCTGGGGCTTCATGCAGGAATCTTTGATTCAAGGTTTTTTTAGGAAAGAATGAAAGTCCAGAAAAACCTCACGCTCATGTCCGGGCTTTGAGCTAAAAATTTCGATTGTAATAAGTCAGCCGAAGTTGCCAATTTTCCCAGTTTACTTCTCATTTTAAAGGATTTTGTTTCGAGAAGTTAAAAAGATAAAAATTCTTAAATCAATTGCTGAGAGACATTCACTAATGTGTTTTTCTGCTAGCAAGGGCTGTCTGGGGAAAAGCATTTTTTTACACAATCGATGGATTTAAATGCAGAATATGGAAAAATTTGCCGCATAGCCTCTGTCATTACTGACATGTCAAGGCGTACTTCGTCAAGCCTAACAAAAATCTAGCTGCTAAAGACGAACTGCTACGTTAGGCAACTGAGAACAAAGCGATGAGATAAATTAAGAAAGTGGTCAGTAAAATTTGCTAAAGAACCTCACGGACATTGAGGTGAATTGTTGAATGCGTGTTTCCTACTCAAAGAGTTACAGCTGTAAGCGCTTGGAGCTGTACACTTCACTTCTGTATTATTGAACACAGGAATAAGGTGGGAAGCAAAACGTAAAATACAGGTTGTCATATAGAGTTTATTCTTTCACACAAATTACATGAGATTATTCTTAAATGGATCTATCCTCAAGGGTAACAAGTTAGAAGATAAAACAGACAAACATTATGCATTCTAGTTACGAAATTGCTTCTAAACTACTTGTCAAATGAATTATCAGCTTGAGGCAACCAAGAATGCTTGATGCCAAAGTTTGACGAAAAGTACGATAGGTAAACAGTAGGAATGAAGAACCGATATCTTATTCGTAGCTTTGAATGTAGGCCTACAAAAACCATAACCAACGTGCTTTCAGAGGGTTAGATTGATGCTTTGTTATATTAACGCAATTTTAAATAAATGTTTTGTGATCTGTTCGAATGACATGTGTTGAGATGAGGAGAAATCGATACCGTCTCTGAAACATTTAGAGAGTGGTTGGAATAAGACTATGAAATGCATATTATAAATTTTAAGTGCAGATTCACGACAATAGCAGAACATTTATGAGAATTCTAATGCCGTAATATTTTCTTCCAGTATGCGTCATAAAAACAAACAGGATGATTGCAGTCTATTGTCACGCCTAAAAAGAGTGAGTAGTCCTTGCCAATACAATATTACCGCAGGTCAACATGAATAATTCGATGAGGGCAATTGTCGTCTAAGGCAAACAGTAATCTTAGTCTCAGATGGCGTCTTAGTTCAGTTTTACGCCACCTGCATAGGAAACCAGCGCTAGAGTTCGCCAGAAATATCATAGAGAGAGAGAGAGAGAGAGAGACAGAAGGACGGAAAGGCAAGGAGGTTAACCAGGCGATGCGCAGTAGGCTACCCTTCACGTGGGAAGGGGTATATAGAAGAAAAACGGCAAGAGCGCCAGCGAAATGAATTTCTCACGTGTCTATCGAACTCTATGACAAGAAGACAGAGGACGCACACTTAAAGCTTGAAGTTAATAGCCGGGAACTCAACCCCGAGCACTTTGAGAACTTCAGGAGCGCCATCACCGCTGTCCTTTGTGAAGAAGATTTTGTACAACGCCCCAGAATCTTGGTTTCTGTAAGACGACAAGGGTCTTAGCGCCGGAGTGTAGCAGCCAGGAATTCTCGCTCAAAGCGAGGGCAGTCAAGAAGTAGGTGTCCGATCGTTTCATCGCATGCGCACTTCTCACACGCTGGAGAGTGCAATCGCAATGAGAAGGGAATAGGCGTTTGTGAACGCCACACTTAGCCACAGGCGGCACAAATGCGTAGTATCACAGTGATTGAGGCTGAATGGTATTTGATGTTGAAGTAAGGGGTCGAAGTGGTTCGAGCGGGGTGTCCAGCCTTTACTAGTAGACAACGAGTGCGCAGTCACGTTTCAGCCGAGCAGTGGAAGGTGCCTTGCTGCGTCAGCTCTTGCTAGTGGTATGTGGACAATGTTGTCTGCATCGTGAACCTATCGAGCAGCATCGTGACCTGAGGCGTTGCCAACAATGTCAATATTCCCTGGTACCCACTGAACGATGATTTCTTGACCCTCTTCTTTTGCCTGGTGGTGCAGATGATGGTGGTAGTGGTACAGCAATATCATAGTGTCATGGCAGGCAATCTAGGAAGAAACGGAAGACGTTTTGTTCATGACAAGAGCACCCTTACGTTGCCAATGTACAAGTGTGTCTTGAGATACCAGCGTTCGCAATAAGCGAATTTTCACGCAGCGTGCATCTAAGTCATCAGGCTCTGAATGCGGGACCAAAACGAGTATCATAGTTGACAATCTGCTTTCACTTTTCACACAGTCCAATCAGCTGTTAGGGATAGCTTTTGTTGTGCATCAAGGTATGCATGCGAACAACGTCCTGTTTCAAAGGATGTAAAGAAGGGTTGGTTTTTCATAAGTGGTTAATCTATTTTTCAATTATTTAAACGCACGGTCCGGAAACTTTCCTATCTGAGATGGACGTTCCAAAGACTATTATCTCACTTAGATGCCGCGGTGGCTCATTAGCTATGACGCTCGGCTGCTGACCTGAAAGACTTGGGTTCGACCCAGGCTTCTGCGGTCGAATTTCGACGGAGGCGAAATTTCAAAGGCTCGCGTACTCTGAGATGTCAGTGGATGTTAAAGAACCCAAGGTGGTCGAAATTTCCGGAGCCCTTCACTACGAAGCCCTTCGTACCTTCAGTCGCTTTGGGACGTTAATAAACCAAACCATTTCGAATGATAAATTTCTCTCTTGCGTCCTCGTGCTGCTTTCCAGATATTATTATTTCTCTCGATTTACTGCCGCCTATCGAGCCGTTGTGGCTGAGTGGTTATGGTGCTCGGCTGCTCATCCCAAAAGATGCGGGTTCGATTCCGGCTGCGGCAGTCGCATTTCGATGGAAGCTAAATGCTAGATGCCTGCGTATGTGCAATGCCAGAGCACGTTAGAGAACCCCAGGTGGTCGAAAATATCTGAAGCCCTCCACTACGGCATCGGTTTACAGCTTGTGCGCTTTGGGGAGTTAAACCTTATAAAGCAAATATCGAGGATGCATTCCATTAGTTTCGTTATCCGCAAACCCTACTGCCTCACGAATTCCAATCTTGTTAACCATAAGATGCGCACAATCGGTGCTGCATCCTAAGAAAACATGTTCAATTCCTTCTTAATATGAACCACTCTGTGTTCATGGGTAAAAATAAGGATAAATGTTTTTAACGCTGCGCGTTCTTAAACACAGTGATGTTGTTTTAGACCACGCAGCACTGTCTCTCGAATAGTGCTAAAACAATTCCTTTCTCACTGCAATATTTCCATTTCTATCGAAGTCAGAAGCCGGTATTTTTTAGCCGAATGATTCAGTTGCACAGTGGCAACGTCGCCGCGCTTGCATGCAGTCATTAGCCATGTCAAAGCAAAAAGTGGTGTCAGCTATTTCGACTGGCAGTAGGCACTGTAGGTCGCAAGCACGGCGCATTACTGCCTGTTGCATCACCGGCCTTGGTGTTCACCGTTACCCACCAGAACAGGTGCGCTGCAACCTTTTCACTCTATTTTTGCAGAGATAGGTTGGTACTGGTGATATGGATGCTGCCTACCTACACAGGGACGATGAGAGGACACCGTAGGAATTGCCAGTGCGTAAGAATTGTTCATTTTTTGTTGCGCGGCATCTATTCTTAGTTCGGCAGTTTTGTAGCATGGCTCTCACACGGCCGCTTGTGGCGCAGGGCGAAAGCATACCCCCTCCAACCTCCCCCCCCCCCCCCCCACGAAAAAAATAAGAAAAACCGGCAGGAGAATATAAATGGACACGGCCCTTTTAGTTCAGCCTACACGCAATAGAAATAGATGAGTGTTAGTGCGTTCATGTTGCTATTTTTCTCCTTAGTTTCACGTAATGGTACTGTTCTTCCTAATGGACTCCCGCTCTGTGGTCCTCTTTGTTTATCCTAATGGTACAAAAACAGGGTGCACTTCATATGTGGCCTTGACTAGTCACGACATCCAGCGAGATATCGCGCACATGGAACAACAAGCGGCGTTTCCAAGTGAGGCAGTGGAGGTATTGTTGTGATCGTCCCGAAAGTAGAGCAGAGCTCGCCCAGTTTTTAAGAATTTTGTCATATTTTGTTTTTACAAGCCGACTCAAAAAGCACAAGTTAAAATAGTCACTTTCGCAATACATATTTCTGTTGAAGTTTAGAACTGGAACTTTCGCAAAAAGACATGCCTGCTTTAAAGACAAATGCTTGTCGCAGCGATAACCCCATCAGTATTACTACGCAGTCCCCTGTCATAAACGCACAACTTGAGCTGGCACGACGAACAGCGCCGCACAATATAAAGACATTTTTTGGCGATGTAGGACTGAAAATTTGATCGTATTTTGCGAATAACTTCGTCGCAAATTTTTGTATGTTGTTTTCGGATTTTAGTGTCTTCTCAAATATTCAGCTGAAATGAAAGTTGATTCCCGCATATCTCAAATATCAGAAATGGGCAAGCAAAGTTAATTGTTTAGAATCTTGTGCGACGGATCATTATCAGCGATGGGCGCACATGGCGACGAAACCCGAAGAAACAAAATATGCTAGAAATACGTGGGGCGTATAAAATCAGTGCTTTTCATTGCCTAAACTTGCGTACTTGCCTAATTTTAGGGGAACTAATATTTATTTAATAAATCTTTCAACGAAGAGCTGTTCCAGTGCGCTCACTTGTGACAGAAGATAGATGCCGTGCCAGGGGCAGCAGTGCGTATTATTCTGGGCTGCCAACGCGCCGAACAGCCGAGAGTGAACGAGAACGAATGGACCTCGAAGCAACTGGGAAAGCCTGTCGTCATAAATTAGCGCCAGTCGTGTTAATTATGGAACCTACAGTCGTTGCGTCGAAAAATGCTGGGCGTCTGTCCACCCTCTTCCGCCTTCCATACGCCATCTATCGGCGGGCACTCCCTGTTCCTTCTTTCCCCCCTCAGCACCTTCGACAGTGCGAATTCGGGAGGAAAAGGCAGCCTCGCGGGAGCGGCAGAAAACACCCGGCGTTGCTCTGCGGCATCCAGAAACTCATTTCTGGTCGGCTAGCCGATGCCGGTGCCAACTCGTTTCAGAGAGGGCGTTTCTCAAACCTGCGACCGAGGAGATGTTGGGTGAAAAACGAGTGCGGTTGGCAGCGCTTGCCTCTCGGCACTACCCGCACCGTATATGGAGCCGCCACTTGATATATGCATGGTAACGTATGAACATAATGCTCGCTGAGTCAAACACCAGCGGTGACGCCACTGCACAGAGATCTTTTCGCTCAATTGTACTGGTTAAGCAACAGCCTAATCGCTGTTGCTTAACACAAACATTTTTTTATATGCGACCACGTTAAGCAGATGTGTAAATTGAGGACGCTGTCATGAGTCAAAAATTGTTCTCAAATATGGCTCAAAACAACTGGTAAATTGAGCGTTGAACTTAGCTGTGGTAGCAGCTCCAACTGAATACAATGATTACCACTTGCTTTACTTCAGCGGAAATTTTGGTTTACGTTCATGTTTTGATATTAAGCCCGAAAATATATAGTAAAAAGCTTCCATGCACCTGGATGTAGTGTAACGAGCGGGTGGTATGCTTCTAAGTATACACGGCATTATTTTTTGGTTGATATTCCACCTTGCTATATTTTGTGTTACAATCTACCATAATATTATACTCTCCCACAATGTGTAACGCTTCCTCTTTACCCTGCATATTACTAGACGCTCCACGATCCATGTTGTCTTTGCAAGTTGAAATTCAGAAGAATGTTCTATCAGGGGCCTAATACTTCCTGAGAACAAAGCGGCCATGAGCTTAGCTGATACTTCCTAGACCATGGCAGTGCAAATATAAACGTTGTGAGGAATCTCAACAGAGCAATTTTTTTATTTCGTGGAAAGTTACAAACTGCTTTAGCAGGACGAGGACAACAAAGACGCGATTACTGCACCAAAGGCCCCAGCAACGTTGTAATCGTTGTAATCGTTGTAACCTTGTCTTCATCCTATTTGTGTAGTTTTTAACTTTGCAGAAAAGTAACAATCGATTCCGCAGGAACATTCCAGCAGTTTTTATCATGAAGGAAATGTGCCGTTACTTACCAGTGACGACGAAAGAGTCTTTTGATAATCATCAAGATAAGTTCGACTACATTTACTCCAAGAGAAATTTTCCCATTCGCGATGTACAAATGCCGCTAATAGTTAAGGATAAGAATAAAAATTTTAGGGTGTTCAAAGATTCCTATTTAATATATTATAATTAATAATATATTAAGGATAATATTATTGCTCGTATTTCTTGGTTGCGAAAATAGAAAAAACTAAAAGCCGCTGCTGGGTATGGTTCGCACGATTTCTTACAGGCAAGCAGGACTCTGTTTCTAAGAGCTAAGCTGTGAATATCAGTGCTATCTAACGGCAATGTTTACTAAACCTGTTTATTCTTCCTCACCCTGGTGTCTACCAAAACGCTGAACTTGTTACGCAGCAGTAGCCACCTTCAAATCCTCATTTGGATGCATGGATGTAACAATTTCCTGTGCTGCACGCTTTTCTTGGCGACAATTACGGAGCTTAAAATTTAGTTACAAACGGAGTGGTCGCATTGCAGCTTGGAATAAGCGAGCATTAGTAAAGCTTAGGCAGCAGTCAGCTCTCACCGAAACAACGTTGCACAGCGAATCCGGTGTTCTTTCTGCTCTCGGGGGATTAATTGTATGCCGCTGGTGCTTGCGTTTCCTCAAAAACTACTTCTTCTTTTGTTTAGGCCTAACATTCCACGGCTTTTCTATTACTATGTTAGCGTTAATGCCGCTTTCCGAAACAATGGAACACGTTGTGGCCATTCCGTTTTTTAGAAACAGCTGGATGACAGCGCAGTTTTCGAAACGGAACTTCGGGGGGGGGGGGGGGGGGGGGGGGGCGTTTTTGCAGATCCTGGCAGAGTGAAGGCATGGGTTTTCCACATGTCGACCACAACTGTCCAGAACAGCCGCATGCACAAATAGGGCAAGAAATGCCTGCACTCTTTCTGACATGTTTTGTGAAAAGCGGAAGCTTCGTGATCAAGGCAATGGCCTTCATTTGATTGCTGCTTTGAAAGCGTGGGGTGTTTTTTATAGTAAACAGCGGTCTAAAAGCAAGGGCTGGAAAGCACAGTGACTGATATTGAAATTGACACTGCACCCACTGCAGGGCAAAGGCCTCTCCCATGTCTCTCCAATTAACCCTGTCCTGTGCCAGCTGCGGCCACCCTATTCCTGCGAATTTTTTAATCTCTTCCGCCTAACTAACCTTCTGCCGCCCCTCGCTACGCTTGTCTTCTTTTCGAATCCACTCCGTTACCCTTAAGGAAGAGCGGTTATCTTGCCTTCACACCACATGTCCGGCCAAAAGCTATTTCTTCCTCTTCAATTCGACTAGGATGTCATTAACATGCGTTTCTTCCCTCACCTACTCTGACCGCTTCCGGTCTCTAAACGTTACACCTATCATTTTACTTTCCATAGCTCGCTGCGTTGTCCTTAACTTAAGCTTAACCCTTTTCGTTAGCCTCAATGTTTCTGCCCTTAGTTGAGTACCGGTAAGATACAGCTGTTGTACACTTTTCTCTTGAGGGATATTTGCAACCTGCTATTCATGATCTGAGAGAACCTGCCATACGCGCTCCACTGCACTCTTATCCTTCTAGTTATT
This sequence comes from Amblyomma americanum, assembly GCF_052857255.1. NCBI lineage: Eukaryota > Metazoa > Arthropoda > Arachnida > Ixodida > Ixodidae > Amblyomma > Amblyomma americanum. The sequence goes on along the minus strand of NC_135505.1, from coordinate 121,020,062 downwards.
TCCTCATGATCCGAACCAGCTGTCACTACCTGCCCTAAGTAGACATATTCCTTTATCACTTCCAGCACCTCATATTCAATTGTGAACTGCTGTTCCCTTGCTAGACTGTTGAACATTACTTTGGTTTTCTGCCTGTTAATTTTTAGACCCACTGTTCCGCTGTGCCTGTCTAAATCATAAATAATGCTTTGCAATTCATCTCCTGAGTGACGCAGGAAAGCAATGTCATCAACGAATCGCAGATTATTTAGGTATTCTTCATTAACTCTTATTCCGAACTGTTTCCAATGCAGGCCTTGGAATACGTGCTGTAAACAGACAGTGCATAGTATTGGCGAGATCGTGTCTCCTTGCCTGACGCCCTTCCTAATTGGATTTTTATTTTCTGAGTTTATTGACGACTATGGTAGCTGTGCAGTTGCTATATATAGCTTCTAATATTTTGCATAAGGCTCTTCTACACATTGATTACGGAATACATGTGTGACTGCTGAGGTTTCCACTGAGTCGAACGCATTCTCGGAATAAATGAATGCTAGAAAAAGGGGCTCGTTATATTCCGCGCATTTCTCTATCACCTGATTGATAGTGTTTATATGATCTATTGTGGAATATCCTTTACGAAAGCCTGCCTGATCATTTGGTTTTCAAATTCCAAGGTTTCCCTGATTTATTAGCTATTGGCTTAGTAAATACCTTTAGGCAACGGGCAATAAGCTGACCGGTCTGTAATTTTTCAAGTGCTTGGCATCCCCTTTCTTATGAATTAAGATAATATTTGAGTTCTTCTGAGGTTCTGGTAAGGTAAAGGTCTTAAGGCATTGCGTATACAGGGTGGCTAGTTTTTCTAGCACAATTTCCCCTCCGTCCTTCAATAGATCTGCTGTTACCTGATCCTCACCAGCTGCTTTTCCCCATTGCATTGCTCCTAACGCTTTTTTTACTTCCTCTTTCCTTACTGGCGGGGCGACACAATGCTGTGCGCTACTGTCTGTCTCATTAACGCTCGGATTGCGTTGGCTACTGTATAGATTTGTGTAGAACCCTCCGGTTACATTAACTATCTTATACATACTGCTAATGACATTGCCCCCCTTGTCTCTTAACGCATACATCTTTTTTTTTTTACCTATGCCTAGTTTACTCTTCATCGCCTTCAGGCTACCTCAATTCTTTGAAGCATGCTCGATTCTCTCCAAATTGAAGTCCCTTATGTCGGCTACCTTGCGCTTGTCTCTTAACTTATTTATTTGTTTTACCACTGCTTTACTTTAAATATTCTTTTGTCGTTTTTATTGATACATTTTTCAAAATTCATGCTTGCTGCTAAAGTTTTGTCGTAATCTCCTATGGAAATTTCCTCGTTTATGCCACTATACCTTGGCCAATCCCCCCATGCGGGCATGTGCCATGTCTTAAGAGGATGAAGAAGAAGAAGACTTCGCTCGCGCAGAAAAGAACAGAACGCTTTGATCTCCAAGTTAACTGGACCCCTTTCCTTCCCTTTTCCAATCTCTTAGACTACATACTATTACCACACCTTTTCCCGTAAAAACTTTCCTGTATCCAGTAATTAACCGCCTGTATCTTGGCCACTCCCCCGTAGTGGGTATGTGCCAGCAACGTCTGAGGACTTCCTTCCTTCCTTCCTTCCTTTCGGCAACCGGCCGCCAGTCCAGCAGCGTCGACAGCCCGCTCCGCCGGCTCACCAGCCACGGCTGCCGGGACATTCAATAAATGTGTATCGCCTTCCACATCTGGTGACTCGGGACGACAGCTTCGACGCACGCAACGCCGCTCTCAGCGGCTCTGCGCTCCTGTTCATCCTGTCCCTGCACTTGGCCTTGCCGCTGCACGCCCGCTGTTCGCACCCGGAATTCGGCAGCTTCTTCTAGCCGCATGTACGTGCATACCATCGCACGCGGTGAGCACCTCCAGACGTATCAGCGCTCTTTCCTTCCTCGGATGCCCGGCCTGCCCGCTTTTCATGCCAGGGACCCCGTTTTGTGGCTGGTGCTGCTGGACTCCCACATTCACGTTCATCACGTGTCCATCCAGCTGCTGCGCTATCAGCACGCCAGCCGCGAACCCCCACCCAGTCTCCTGGCAAAGCTGTGTTTGCCGCCTCATGGCCCGACATTTATGCCGAAGTGAAGAAGGGCCTGACGGCGCCCGCCGATTCTCTGTGCTGCTGTTCCTGGCTCAGATGCTGCGCCGCCATTCAACTCGCGACCACTGCCGAATCCCTCCTTATAGCTGCTTCGGTTTTCCCTCTGCCAGCTACTCCACAGGAGCCGCTCCTCACACCGGTCTCTCCACTATCACCGCCACCGAATGTGCCCCCACCCACGGTTCGGCAAGTGACATGCGAGCACGCGCCGGTCTTCCGATAACCTTCTCAACTAGCTGCCTCAACCTACACCCCCGTCTTTCTTAAGTTTGCTCCACCGGCCCCTACGGACGTCCATCATTCTGCGAGTTCTCGTCCCAGGGCACCTCCTGCCCAGCCTTGCTTGCTAACTGTGGCGCCATCACCAAAAGAGCTCTCTCTCTCGACCCGGGCCCCAACTCGCTTCTTGTCTCATGTTCGCCAGACACCTCAAGCGCAACCCCGGTGAGCCCATCGGTCTTTCTTGTCGCGGGGCGCGCATGCAAGCCACACCTGAGCCTTGTCGCGCATAACGCGCCACCCGAACCGCCTGTCACGGATCCCTGCGCGCCTGGCGCTTTCACAAGTGACTGTGCCTCCGCGACAGAAGAGACAGCCGCCGAAGGTGGTGGGATGCTTGCGACGCATTACAGCGTGCCCCAACCCACATCGCCAACGGACTCAGCACTACTGATTCCTTCCCATTACGGCCCCTACGTCCCGGACTTGTGCCTTCTGTTCCCAGCTCGCGGTCCCAACGCCACTGTTGGCTCGCTTTTGCCGACAGCCGGTACACCCCGTCGGCCGCTTCGACTACTTCCCAACAAGGCAGCCCGTGCCCGATGCAGCAGACCTCAAGCGCAGTGCCGTCCTCCGTGGTTCCGCCGTCTCCAGCGGTCGAGGCATCGCCTTCTCTTCTACGGCAGCGGTTTCCCCGCGCAATATCTTCGTCCGAGTCGACTGGGCCAGTGTACATCGTTTATCTCCCGCACATCGCCACGCGGCTGTATTTTCTGTATCGTAATTTGCGGGCCCACTTCAACCCAGCTGCCGGCCCCACCCGTAGGCCGTACGACTGAACCACGCCTAGCTCGCCTCCCATTCCTCGATCACTTTTCCAGCCTGTTCCCTCCACCACCATCAACTTTTGGCTCCCCTCGCCCTTTGCGAAGCAGCCACGCTCGACCGCCCGAGCTCGTTTCTTCCGCCCGACAGCCTTCCCGAGCTCTGACCCCAACTTGTAGATCCCGTTTTTATTCTTTCTTTTATCGCGCATCGCAATAGGGGGAGGGGGGGGGGCACCTGTAGCGGCGTCGGCATTGCCATCGACGCTAATGAAGATGAAGCTGGAAGCTCGACCTCGCTCGCACAGAAAAGAGCAGAACGCTTTCGGCAACCAGCCCGGCCAGCAACGTCGACAGTTCGCTCCGCCAGCTCACCAGCCGCGGCTACCGGGACATCCAATAAATGAGGATCGCCGTCCACAGCTTAACAAGAAGTGCACCTGTTCAGACGCTATTCTCAGGCACTGACATTTTTTACATTCTTGTTGTTCTCTTCGTCGTTTCGTGAGTGCACTGGCCGTGGTGTAAACGGGAAACAATACCGACAGTTTCTGGTACGATGGGTGTCAGGTACAAAGTGGCTGTTTCTGTTCTTGCGTGCGTTAAGCCAAAACGCAGGTTGGAGCCCAAGACCAGTCGCATGAACGCAACGCTGCTTATGAAATTTTGAGCACCATGAATGCCGCTCCAGAGTGCAGCCAAGAGCTGGCCGGCCTTAAAGTGCTGTCTTCCATTTTGAAGCCCCCTTTGCTAGTGCTTGGAAGTTCAGGAGCTTTAGTAACAACACTGCGAGTTATGATTGTAAAATAAAAATGCAGGACAGCGGCAGGTATCATAAGAACACTTTTTTCTACGTGCTCAGTGAACCAGATGGTATAGAATGTGACAAGGATCTGTTTACATTATTCACACAAAAGAAGAAACGCCTGAATGAATTCCTCCAATGTTTCGCCCGTCAGGGCGAGGGCTGTAGCTTTTGGCAGGTGAATCCGAACAGAGTTTCATTGGAAATAGTCACAGCCGCCAAATAAACAAGAATCTGGTAATCTGTACAGACGACCGTCTGCATAACCGCCGGGCATAGTCTCTTCTAGAGCCGTGTGCAGTAAACATTACTATAATGGTCACCTACGTTAACCAGTAGGATTGAGTACGTTTCACGCACCGCCTGGAGTCCCTGCATTTGTTGCAACTGCGCATTATGTGATAGCACAAAAGAAAAGGATTGCGCTGACCTCACCCTCTCAGACATAGTTGCTAAAGTTGCCCCATCTCTTCCCGTCCCGCTTGGTCTTTAAGAGGTCCACCTGAAACCGCTAAAGGCTTCACTTCCCAGGGAGCGCGCCGTTGATCTGGACAAAGGTCTATCAGACTCATTTGACCGACAAAGGCACGGCCATGGCGAAGTTCATGGATGCATCCATGACAGGCGAGCCCAGCCGCTTACTCCTGCTAGGTCGGACCTGTGCTAGAGGTCGGTTCGGTAGAACAGACGTTGCACAAGCCTGGCTACTCAGGAAACGCGTATCAAGGCCGGGTCTGGCCCTTGCCATCAGGCAAACCTGGGCCTCCACGCAATCCAGTCGGCCCGTGCTCCAATCCGGTCGGGGCTTACAGCTTCGCGATTGAACTCTGTCATGATCGCGAATGCCATATGAACCACACCCAGGTTGGAACCCGCCACCTTCCATCCCACAAAGATGCGCCTCTGTGATTCACTCTATAATGGGCTGGTTAGTAGTTTAGGATATATGGGGCTTAAGTATTTGCAAGGTCCACAGAAATCTGTGGCATTCGACTACGTTTACATAATTAAACTAATAGCGCTGTCGCCGTGGGCGTACCATGAAACCGGATGGGTCAAGAGTAGGGACGTGCCAGTATTCGAAATTCTCAAATCAGTGGATGAAGTATACGCGCATTCGATCGTTTGAACGAATAAAATTATTTGCTCGCACAGTTGTTCGAATGTAATTGCTTATATTCGTATTTTTGCGAACGCTTAAAGAATAATTCGCACAGACTTCAAATATTTTCGAGATACTTTACTTACATATGGCGCGGATTTATATTAGGACACGCCGTAGTTTTCATCGGTGATTGGGTTGAGAACTGGAGCCGCTGCGACTATGAACAGAAGTCTGCCGGATAAAAGTGCGTTCATTTTGCGTGGCAATGTTGATAACGTTTACCAACGGCTTCCATGATTTGCCGACCTGGAAGGGATAAGCCAGGTTAACAAGTGTCACTTTGAAGCCCGGTCACAAAGACGACGGCTGCTACGAAGCTATTCATTCTGTTCTTTTCAGTTCACGCAATACTTACCTTATTTGATTAAGCAGCAAAGCACGATATTTATTCCATTTGGTTTTCAAACACGCAGCTTCATTTTATCGCAATAATTAAATGAACTTGTTCCAAAACTTCTCTGGAAACTTGGGGAACAGGGTCATCATATTACATGAGAGAATTATTCAAAAATAAATTCCAGCACAAACCCATGCGAAGGGCAGTTTAACGAAAAAAAAATTTGATCTTATATACTCACCTTCACCATTAAACAAAACAAGCTGTACAGCTTGGTGTCAGAAAATATAAAACCAGCAAGAATAGTTTATATTTAAAGGGGCAATAGCAACTAAATACCTTTACTGCGAGGCACTTCACAAGATATGAAATTTTATGGGGTCAGGCATGGAAGCGGTTCAGACACGGCATTTAAATATTATCCATGATCCCCACTCTAACTCAGCAAATAGGGTGGCATCCAGCAAGTTCTTTATTAGGCATTATCTACAATGCAAATGAATACTGTTCCTGACACTGGGCGGCGCGAGGTCTCGAGGAATCGATCCGCAGGGTAGTAAACTTCTAAGGCGACGTTCCCAAGGTCATCAAATATCGCGAAATCTTCTTAACTGTTGTCGAGGATTAAGTGAGACAGAGGTTGATAATCTGCAGTGTGGGCGCGTGAATGAGGCACGCTTCAATTGTTTAGTATTTATTTATTACTATTTATGATCAAACTCCAAATACTTATTAGCTTATAGCTTAGAAGCCTCTTGAATTATTAATTGCTGTGAACTAATAAGACGAAGTGTGCAGCCGTGTAAAATAGGAGCTTAAGCAACTGGTTGCTGTTGCTTATGCTCCCAATTGCTTGAATTTTATTATCGCTGTTGTCAATCACGAGAAGAAAATCATCCACGAAGCAAGAAATATGCACATTTCATCTTCTCCCTCATTGATTTCGAGCTCTATATCCTTTAGTGCCAGTACTAGATATCTTAGTACAGGTGCAGAGCATACCCCTTGTTTTCTGTAGGTGGACTTCAAGTTCCTAGGTAGTAAAGGTAGACGATAAATACATGCTTAAAAGTCCCGTAACATTGTCCTCTATGCTGACTTTGGGTTTGACACTCATCGGCTGAGACCATCCCTAGCAGACTGCGTTCCCTAGAATCCAATGCACCTACAAAGACTGAGCTTCCGAGATTTTACAAATCAGATGTCCGTTAACATATTATTGCACATAATGTACATTTGTGTAATAGTGTAATACCAAAAAATTTCTGGAACTCCAAATAATAGTAGCGGTTTCGCGCTGCCAGTTTTTAACGGTCATGTCAGGACACCAAAATAAAATTCAAGATTACACCCACTCCAGCGAATCCTTCTAAGAAGCTGAGTGAGTCCTGTGATAAAAGGAAGAGGTCAGTGGAACGACTTATAACGTAATATCGATCCAAAAATTCATCGGAGTTCTTTACACATTTCGTGGAGGCCATTTCACACAGCTGTGGAAAAGAGCCCGAATCGGTCTTCAAACGTCGAGGCACTCTTTCTCGAAATGCTTGACGTGGGTTGCTAACTGTATTACTGCTTAGGCTAGCCAGACATTTTCTCCGAAAACAATTGCTTTCAACGTACACCTTTCGTCTTGATTGTCTTCGCACTGTGATCGAAAGGGTTAGTCTAGATTTGATTATGTAAATATACGCGAGAGTGAGTGCCTGGTTGTACTAGGAGCGCCTAAAGGCGCGCAGAAGCGAAGTACTAATGTGCCGGAATGTGGTCAAGTTAGGCTTAGAGCAAAGTGGTAACTGTTTAGACCACCTGCCCCGTGCCCAAGGCGACCACTGAGAAATTAGGTGATAAAAGGACTTACAGCACGAACGAGAGGCCAAGTGAGCACGGAATGACTGGCTTTCATCCACAAATGGCTCTTAACAGATATTGTGCGACCGTCTTTGAGCAGGCTTGACCAATTGAAGAGTATCAGGCCACCAAAATCTTGGTTAAGGAAAGACTGTTCAAGATTGCTGTTGACGAGAGGAAGACCTCGCGGCTCTCCACTGCCTAGAGCATCAGAGAAGCAGAAAACTGATCGACATCTGAGCACCGTTTTTTTCTGAAGCGAAGTAGGCTGGGTGCTAGATAACCGTTCGGAAAACTCTCATACACAACCAACAACTTTCAAAAATTTTGGTTAGCACTTGAATTGAGGCGATGCTAGACAAGGAAATAACGTTGTCTCCAGGCTGTGACTGTCCTGCGGTTTGCGTAGAAAATGGTATTGCTCTTAAAAACATCTGATTTTTACTGTGTGTCAAGGTTATCAAGCGAAAACTTCATTCTCTTGTTTTTTAGTCGAGTATACGAGATGCATGCCTTGTTTTTAACACACATGCCTCGAAAAAGAGAAACTAAAACACCGCAATACCAACTGAAATTCAACTACAACATTTGCATTAAAGAAAGTGCGGATTGGGGCTTTTCGGGTTTTGTAACTTAGTACGGCGTTTAAAACACGGGGTGCACGTAGATGTGAACTAAATACGGTATGATTTTCACAGAGCCCAAATTCTAGTTCAGCTTTTGTTCTGCCATAAAATGATAGTAAAGATGAAGACGACTGCCTAAAATATGTGGAAGATGCAATGCCCAATCAATCTAATAAAACTAAAACGCTGAAATTTCTAAATTCACTGACTGCAGTTTTCGTTTAAATGGGCGTGATTGAATTGAGAAGTAAAAGAGGTGTAACCATAACCGCGTTATACACAGTTACGTGTGCGTAACGCGAATGTTTCGGTGTTCTGTGGTATCAAACTTTCCAGGCAATTGTACAGTTTTTCAGTTTTATTATTTTTAATGGATGGCGGCTGTGTGATCACTATCTTTAATTGTTAGATGATGAATGTCTTAGATTGAACGATATGCGTTAACTTTATCACCTTCCCCACCTTCATGTCAAGAATTATGTCCTACTGCATTAGACGGAAGACCATGCCGGGTGAAGTGAAAACAATGTTCATGATCGCTAAGCTGTTTACGGGTCATATACAAGAATCACAAATGGCCGCCGTGGTGGCTGAGTGGTTATGGTGCTCGGATGCAGGCCCGAAAGACGCGGGTTCGATCTAGGCCGCGGCGGTCGAATTTCGATGCAGGTGAAATTCTAGAGGCCCGTGTGCTGTGCGACGTCATTACATGTTGAAGAACCCCAGGTAGTGGAAATTTCCAGAGCCCTTCACTACGGCGTCTCTCATAGCCTGAGTTGCTTTGGGACGTTAAACCCCCATAAACCAAACCAAACCGTCCCAAAGCTACTCAGGCTATTAGGGACGCCGTAGTGAAGGGCTCCGGAAATTTCGGCCGCTTGGTGTTCTTTAACGTGCACTGATATCGCACACTACAGGGGTCCCTAGAACTTCGCCTCCATTGAAATTCGGCCGGCGCAGCCGGTATCGAACCCGCGTCTTTCGGGCCAGCAGCCGAGCGCCATATCCACTGAGCCAACGCGGCGAATATTAAGCTGATTAGTACTGGGAGATAATCGCTCCCATATGAGTTGCCACCGACATCCCATTTAAAATACCTAAACGACAATCCTATGCAGCTCAATTTTTAAAGCTTGGTGAGCTATATGTGTTTTTAGCTGCATGGAGGAGGCAAACGTATTGTTTAGTACAAAATCGTCGAAAATACAACCTCTTGAATCAGTGTGTGTACTTCCCCGAAAACCAGAGTAGACAGGCATTCTAAATACCAGGTAAAAATGGGCCTGGTAGCTGTTCTAAACATATTTAAATTCTAAATCATTACTTATGAGTTGGCTTAAGATATATTGAATATAGCGCGATTGTTTTAAAATGATGTACGGCGGCTGCAACATTCAGGCGAAGTCGGTGATAAAGTGTTTCCAGGTGTTGACGAATTCTGGGTGGGAGTCTTGATCTGAGATGTTGGTCGAGTGCGTGAAAAAACTTGTAGTGATGTGTCGGCAAGCTCCAGAGCCGATACATTTCTTCTGAAGCAAATCTTTTTAATCATTTCGGGTGCGTCAGATTTTGTGAAGAAAGTCCGAATGCATCTCCGATGTCGGTGGCATTTACGGGCCTCTTGATCTGCTTTTTCATTGGCCAAAATGCCACAGTGTACTGGCATCCACTGAAGTGCTATGCAGTGGCCGGCTGCAATAGGAAAATAATGTAGATAACCGATGTCAAGGGAAACGAATTGATTCCTTTTCATGAGCAGCTTGGACAGGGTATGCATGCAGAGACGCTTTGAAGTCCGTGAAGATAACCCATTGCTGGGAGGTCTGGCGCGGGATATAGGAAACAGCTTCTTTATTGCCGTGAAGCTCAGCTGTCGTAGGGGATGTCTTCCGCTGCAGCCAGTATGAAATGATATGTCTTGTTGAGGGCACATAAATGTCACAGGAAGAAGTTTCTTGAGCAGTTGAACCGTTGGTACAGATGTGGGTATGATGCGTATATTCTTCGGTTAAGTAGGTTACAGCAGCTTGTAAAAGCGCTGTCTGAGGCGTGCGACTGTTTCCATGCACACCTGGAAAAACCTTCGGCACCTTTAGAGGCGAGAGTGTCCAGGTGGGAAACGTCAGAGGCAGTAGTTTCTGTGGCTGATTAATAGTAGGTACGGGCAAGGGCTGCACAACTTGCCCAAACCTAGAGTGGCAGTAAGTTAGATAAACACGTTGTAGGAAGTGCTTCTTCCTTTAGAGCATATGGCGGAGATAGGTACGCATAGTTTCATGGCACCACTGCGCCACGGGCGAAGCCTAAATCTCGAAACCGCAATAACATGGCAAGAGCGACCTGAATTGTGCACTTTTCGCAAGCTGTTGAAAACACCTGACTGGTTACATCATCTGCCTTTTCACTGCGCAACCGTATACCTGCTGCCACGCACAGTCGAGAGGCTTACAGTAAGATCGCGTTGCATTGCAACGATAGTGACTGTAAAGCAGGTATAACACAGTGGGACATGGCAGTATTGCATGTTAGCCACCCTCGCTGTTACGCCGTTTGTATCTCGTTCAGTAACTAAGAGGGTTCCAAGCTATGTCCTGACGTCATCTGCGGCTGCACAATATTTCTGTTCAGTGCCGTCTTTCTTCGCGGGAAACCTTTCACGAATTTCTGACATGCGCACTGTGAACCAACGATGAAAGCACGCGAATTCGTAACAACAGCTGCGAGTTTTAAAACATAACCGCACTTTATGTCCCCCGCCGCGGCGGCTGAGTGGTTGGGGCGCTCGGCTACTGAGCTGGAATACCCAGTTTCGACCCCTACCGCGGCGGCAGCGTTTCGATGGAGGCGAAACGCAAAAGGCGCCCGTGTGCTGTGCGATGTCAGTACACGTTAAAGATCCCCAGGGGGTCGAAATTACTCCGGAGCAGTCCACTACGGCACCTCTTTCTTCCTTTCTTCTTCTTTCACCCCCTCCTTTATTCCTTCCCTTCCGGCGTGATTCGGCTATCCACCGATATACGTGAGACAGGCACTGCGGCATTTCGTTTCCTCAAAAACCATTTTTTTATGTCATTAGTGAAGTGGGGGCTCGTAACATCCACAACTACCTTCTAGAGCTTGCTTATTTTGGAAGGCACTGAATTAAATTAGTTTCAGAAGCAAGGTAGAAGGTGGCAGGAAGAATAATTGGATATTTCGCTTTGCGCGCGGGTTGGGAACAACGCAGTTTTATTCGCAATGGCTACAGGCAAATGCAAACGCACCGCTGCTGCTCAGTGGGTAAATGTCGTTCTCCTCCTGAGAATGCGGTAGCGGTTTTTATCGCAGCTATGGAGGCAACGTCATGACGGAAGCGCAATGAAAATTCACCCGCATTATGCTATTTCAGTTTCATTTACATTAACATCAGCCAGAGGGGATAAATTTTTCTCGGACTCTTTGCTCATCCGTGTCGCACGAGTGACACGGCCTCGGACTTAAAAGACCTGGCCCTTAAAAACTACATGCCCACGGATCATTACCATCATCGTAGTCATCACCATCAACACTACCATCAGCCTAACTACGCCCAATTCCAAAAAAATTCCTATTTCATAAATCTCCAACCAACACTGCCTTATGTGAGCTCCGACCAGGTGATGAGTTCGGCTTCCTAATCTCATCCGGCAGCCTGGCCCTCTGCCGCCTCTTGCTACGCTTGTCTTCTCTTGGGATCCAATACGTTACCCTTGAAGCCCAGCGGTTATCTCGCCTCCGCATGACGCGCCCATGCCATGACTGTCATGGGCTGGGGCACGAAGAGCTTTTTAACTCTCTCAGGATCACGCCCAGTGATTCTAGACAAAACCGCTTTTCATTTACTGTAACATTTCACCATAACAATCGATATATCCGCAGATCACCCGGCGCCTGTATTGTATTTTTTTTCTATTCACATTTTTGCTGTCGTCAAAAGTTTCCCATTGGTTTTCTACTGCAGTCTTAGCTGTTCGATGCGATCGCTGTAAGCTTTTTAAAAGAAAGGTTTTGCTTTTTTCATATCAGAATAATGGACCATTACCTTCAATATTTTAATACCAGTGTTTTACAATTTTTCGATTTTCCAAATCGTCCAAGAAGAGTTTTCTGGTAGGCTAGTTGGTGCTTCTCGTCCACGGTTAAACTGCGCGAAACTGTGCGTTTAAAAGGAATGCACAAAGCGTTTTCGAATAAAGGATGCAAGTCTGCGCTCTGTGTGTGTACTTGTTTCTTGTCTCTGTCCCGCTTTCTTTCGCGCAGTTTAATCATGAATCAAAATCTTTGCCAGAGAAAGCTGGACTTGAAATTATGGTGGTACTGCCGCACCACATATCTGAAACTCAGCTTTTGCGCGTTTTTATTTAGATTAACAGAAAACGACAGCTTGATGTCTGACAACAGCGCTAGCTACGTATTTTACCACAGTTCAGGCAATCACTAGAACACACAATACAATGCTAATAAAACAAACAACTGTATAACGCAGAGTACGCTGAACAAAGTGGAGAGCACAGTAGACACGTCAGAAACGTTAAAATTAATAAAAACAACCTCTAAACAGAGGATGCATTATCTTAGTCAGTGAGTAGCAAATATTCAATAAACAGAATAAAGTAAGAATGCAGAATAAGACACAAATGAAGTACACATTCGAAATTAAAAGGACGCCGTGTTCCATAATTACGTAAAACACTAGGGTTTCTGCCTTACACTTGCGGTGCCACGAAAATGAGAAGATTCCGTGTATGTTCAGGGTACGAGGTTACCATACAAATATTATGAGCTTAGTTTTTTTCACGCACGTCTAAACCGACAGCGGCGCGGGACGGAAACAAGGTTCCACGCGTGGCAGGGTTGAAAGAATGGCAACGTGTACACAGCGCAACGCACCTTTCCTTTTCCGGTGAAACAGAGGCAGCTGTTTTATTCCCGGTTTCATCCGCTCGCGTAATTTATTCCAGCAAAGTTAGGCACTCGGAAAGTGGGAAAACTCTCGTCGCGTTGCTATGAGGCCGCGAGTGAAATGAGCGTTCCGACGAAAGCTGGGCGGCGCATCTACATCCGCAAGCGTGCCTCCTGGACACAGTGCAGTGTCAGTTTTTCTTAATTTGCACGAGAAATACAAGACAAAAGGAAGAGTGTGTGCCCAGTGTCTGTGAGGTGCGTGTGACCGTGTACGCGGGTGTGACTGTCCTAAGTAGAGAGAAGGCACATATGAGAGAGATTAGCAATATCTTACCAACTGGTTGCGATGACATAACGAACGTTAGATGTGGCTGTCCCTCCTTGCGGTTAAGCGCTTCGTGTGTTGAAGCTGCGGCCACAGCCTTTCAGGAAATTGCGGCGACACTTTCTTCGAAAGTTTCATCAACTATACCATACCCAGGCTGAGCTGGAAGCCATCGCCTCAAGATGCGTTGTACGCCTTTGGTAGCTGTGTGTTTCTTGTTGGGCGGATTGAGTCCACATGACAATCTCGTCTTGTCTGCGACAGGCAGCTGCTCACCTGTGCCACAGTCTTCCGAAATTGGCGACCGTGCCACCTGTCCATTCACAATAACCGTCGACGTCGATCCCAAACGGATCCCTGCTGAACTGCCCGTGGTGAATTGCAACTGTGCCGACAGCATATGCAGCGAAAAGGGCGACTATCGCTGCCAGGAGGTGCGGAGCCAGTTTAAGGTGGCGTACCGCGTAGGCGGTGGAAGTACCGCAGTGGAGTGGACCAACAGGACCGTGGAACTGAACACGTCATGCGTGTGCGTCGTCAGCAGGTCCAACACAGCACAGACGGGAGGCATCCGTACACAAGACGACGGAAAGTACGGAAATGCGGCGCGGTCGAAATGATCGAGCTTGATTCGAGATGACCAACAGGTTGGTGGAACTGCCCATGTGATGATGTCCGTCGTCAGCAAGTTCATCGTAGCACTAACTCCAGTCGTCCGCATACAAGATCGAATAATTTTTCAAAAGCCCTTGTTGCCGAAGCGGGTCAACTTTATTCTCCCGAAGCTCGTTCAGTGTAAAAGTTTGCTATGCTCTCTTGCTCCCTGCTCCTCACTCTCGATCATTGTTGAATTTAAATTCGGAAGATACTTAAGACTACTTACGTGTGAGAATGCGAAAGCATTAAATTGCTGTCATATTACGCTCCAGAATGACTACGAGTCATAAGTCTTGGCTATGACTAAGAGGAATGACTATGCCTAATGTCTGTACAGACTTCAACGAGTCTGCTGCTTCCTGCCGACGTAAAGGTCGATGCGTTTTGCCGTGCGCGTGGTTTGGCCACCCAGTCTTCTTCGGCACTTGACTGGCACTGGCCTCGCAGGTGCTACCATTTGACTAAGGATGCATTCTAACATATAAAGTGTGGCAAATAACTGGCGCAATTTTCCTTACAGCTTTTCATTACGACAGCAAAAATTTAATCACAGCTGCTTCATCAACACAAGTTCGTTAAGACTTACTGCCTAATTTTCTCATAAAAACTTAACTCATAAACAATTTACGGCTTCAGATTTTGACATCCATACACCGGCTCCAATTATCCACCATGCTGTTTTTGCGCGGTGAAATAATCTGGTGACTTGGCTTATCCACAAGTCAGAAGTGTGAACGTAAGAAGTTGGGCTAATTGGTACGTATTCATAGATAAAGAGCGCAAAAAAGACGAAGACGCAGAGAAGAAGACGGCAACGCGATACAAGTGCTCACTGGCAACTCAACGTTTATTGAGAAAAACCAGCAAAATGTACCCAAAAAGGCAAAAATGCATAGAAGCAAGAGAATAAGGTTCAATTAAACAAAGAAAAAGCAAGAATCTCGTGCTTTAGATCTCTTGTTGATGCGCGTGTAATCCGTTCCTGATAAAGATTCCTGGGGCAGCGTCATTGAACCCTAGTTTCTTGGTTCTTTGTATTTTCGCCTTTTTGTATACATTTTGCTGATTTTTTTCCAATAAACATTGAGTTGCGAGTGAGCGCTTGTGTCGTGGTGTCGTCTTCTTCCTGCATCTTCGTCTTTTTGCACTTGATAACCATAAACACGTTTGAACTCTGTGTGCGCACAATGCAACCAAGACGCTACGCGAGGCCACCCGACTGCACTGAAAACACAGCGAGTGTGTTGTTTATGTATCCTCGTACCTTTCACTTCTGTGTAAACTCTGGATCGCGCTTCACTAGCCAGCTGAATGTTTTCTCACAAATGAGGTGGGCTCTGCTTGCGAACCATAACGAGTAGAGAGTCGAAACAGGCACGAAATAGATAACTTCCGTGAGCTGCACCAGCGCTTCTCTCTGTTCGTCTTAGAACAAACACAAAGTGCGCAGTATTCAGGTTGTACTACCATACAGCCCCTATATAACTTAGCTTAGCTTTTCGTGATATTTTCACGCCCGTTTTTTCCTGAGATCGCTGCCGATGATAACCGAGTTCTCATCCGTGAGAAAAGCTTGGAAGACACCTTACTCGCGCTCGTAACACTTCAAGGCCACTTACAGTGATGGAAGATAGCAAGGCACTTTATATCGGTCACTTTCTTTTGGCACAAAGCTAGAAAGATTGAACATAGGCCGTTTTATGCAGCAGATTCTTAAAAGAGCGATAAATCAAAGATCCACTTCCCCTCGGGGCGAGCTGACTTGCGGTCTGCGTTGTATGTCGCAATTTAAAACGATGTGCTCACCTGAAGAAAAATCAACCAAAATCAAATACATCTATGTTGCTTCAGTCTGTTATAGAGGAAGACATCGCGTACAGGGATGACGTGCTTTGAACTGCCTGACTTTCAAGAGGAATTTAAGAAATAAAGCGAAAGACAAAATATATATCTGACTCTGTAGCAGCCACTCTTCCACGATTTGAGGAAAAAAAAACTCACTTCCAATACACCTCGTTACGCAAATTGCTGGCGTATCAGGAACGAAAGTATTCTCGAAGATAGTTTAGCATGAAAACATCAGTTCCATGGAAGAAAGTTGCGGGACATTATCCAAGGCATGCGGTGCATTTACCGATGAGCAACGACAATTAATGTTGCTATACCCTCAAGGCAGGCCGTGGGTGTGCGGTCGATCAAGAAAGTGGAATTTCAGCATATGTCCTTCATGTGGCTTCGAGAGCGGCATCAAAAATTATAGCAAGGTAAAGAGGAGTGGTGCGGTCTTTGTGTGCAATCGGTATCACTGCATGTCTTTAGGAGGAGGCTAAGGTGATGACATTTTCTTACCCCGATCACTTCTCTTGCTTCTAACGTTGGAAGGTACCTGCAATGTCGTGAGTGGCTAATGCCATTATCAAGCAATGCCATTTGCTGTCGCTGTCATTGGTGAGGCTGTAGAAGAGAAAGGAAGAAAAAGCATAAATGGAATAGAAAATCTTATGGATCTTCTTCACCACATTCTTAAAGAAAATTCGACAGACTTTAGGTTGCCTGCGATGGATTAAGTTTAATCTTCGAGCAATTTCTTCACCAATACTCGCCATCAGTCAAGACCTTGTAAGGTCGAGTACATTCATTTAATTATCATTCGGAATAATACTAATCCGAATCACTAATCGACCACAATCCACCCAGTAAATCACTTTATTACATTTCCTGGGATGCGCGAGCTTCCAAACCTTCGAGGGTGGTTTGGAACGTTGTGGAGGTGAGCCAGCTTCGAAATTTTGGGGTACACCTGCCTGTTTCTATGACCAGGTTGCTCCCAAACCGGTGGCTAGATTGACATCTGCCACAGCAGTCAGGTTGTGACAACGTCACAAAGTTCTAGACACGTATCTCGACCAATCAGGATGGCTGATTACAGCAGTTTGTGATGTTCACCGGACCTCTCTCGATCAATCAGAGAACATCGTCGTGGTGAAGCCGAAAACTGTATGACGACAACGTAAACGCGACGGCATTAAAACAGTTTTAAGATACGGCTCCGGGAATGAGCTTGGCCTTCGTGTATTTGATGAGACCGTAAATGAAAGAGTTGTTGCCGAGCGGAAAGTGCGCTTAGCTCGAAACGCCCAGTTTCGCCTGAGCAAATCTGACATGCACGCAACATGGAAAAACAGGCAGGAATCTGTTTGATCGATAAAGGAGACAGTTTCTCGGATACTCCTGCTATGCCATGTAAGCTGGTTATAAGCATGGTTAGAAAAAGTAAAGATTCATTCCAGTTTCCTCGACAATTTATTATTGCCACATGCTCGCCACAGTAGAGTGCACATGATGGAAGCGGAAGTCATGAGGCCTAGCACCAAGAAGCTGGAAGCACGTTGCTCTAACGACCCCATTTTTTTTTTCATCCGTTATATAACGGCTTTCAAAACAAGCGGTGCTTCATATTGACTTCCAAGAAAACAGTGGATGTCTTGGAGGTTTTTTGGCCGAGCCAAAGATGGTCTTACAAAGAGGATTATTTTACCGTCTCTAGAAGGAATTTGAGGACCCTTCCTTAATTCCGGTTATGCGTCTTGTGTAGGCATTCAGAATACCGACTTGGTTTCGAACATAATTTTTCTCTAATGGGAGCTCAGATGCTTAACCTAGCTTTGCTAGATAGGAGAGCTTTGTGCCTTCTGTAAGAAATCATTTTGCCGTCCTGGTTGGAACCATTAGTTAAGTTTTTTTTTCTCTCTGTTGAGAACTCAGATGCTTAACGTAGCTTTTCCAGGTACAAGAGCTTTGCTTTACGTATAGTGGCACTCAACGGATGGCACTAACAATGTGAAGCGGCGGCGCAGATACAGTTCTAAGACTTCCACCGACTCCTCACAGTCATTACGTAAGAAAATGAAAATTCAGTTAGCAAAGGCAGAGATCGGCTGTTATTTGGAGGATGGTTCTACTCGATAGTACGCGGATGCAAGAAGACATTTTTATTATAAACGCTTATGAAATTTGCTTTGACGGACGCTGTGGATGATTGATTTGATTACCTTGAGTTAAGCATTTTGCTTGAACAGAATTCTATCTGACCCTTTTTGATTGCTTCATAATGCTTCAATAGAGTCAAGAGATAAAACACACCAGCTTCAAACCGTAAATTTCTCACTGCATTAATCAAGAGTATAAAGAAAACATGAGTAGTTAACCGTGTAGAAATACCTGCGTTTGGGGACGAAGCGAAAACATAATTGCATGTTAGAAAATAAGCCTTAATGCTCAGTCTGTGGTGGTCCTCTTGCCTCCATTTTCTTGCACATCTTTTAAAGAATTTTTTTTTAAGCAATAACATTTTATCTTACGAATCTTAGTTCCAAGCATTCGAGGTCTTTTGTACTAAACATACACTGTGGGAAAATTTAATTCTGCCGGTATATATACATTACGGTGTTACAATCACAAAGATGCCAAGTCTTTCATAGCTCAATTAAAAAAATAACCGAAAATCGAGGTCACCCCTACAGAGTTTTTCCGAACTTTGAGAATGCAGCTTAGGGCTCCGCTTTAAGAGTACTCGAGAACCAAACAACTTCCTAACATTATACGTTTCTAAGCTGCCTTACCTGAATTCTTATAATACTGGTGGTAGCGGACATTGAAGCTATTATCCATACGAAGACAACGCGGGTAGAGAATGTCTTAGGTGAGGCAAGCAGGAAAATGCTTAAAGGCGAGCACGCCTTCAAAACTAAGAAAACTCGTACAATTTTTAAAGATGGGTAGGCTCTGCAAAAAAAAAGAAAACAATGGAGGCGCTTACATCGTTTTCTAGGAATGACGAGAGTACCCAGCGCTCTCACGTCAACATGAATTTTAACTATACTGTTTATAGTAAGGAGGCTAACAATAATCGAAGTCAACAGAAGGGCCTGCGAAGGCGACGTCAGAGAGTCTCAGCGAAACATCTACTTTGCCCGCTATCTGAATGAGAAACATTGTCTTGCATAGATCTAAAACACTTTTGTTCATTTTATTTTATACTGACATGAAAAAATAATAAACCTAAATCTAAAGACAGGCATTGTCAGGAGTAAGCCTGAGATTGCAATTAACTAAGTTTACTTCTGGAATGGCATCTATTGTGCTTCTAGAATATTTTAATCTCAACCTGCATCACGATTTTCCTTACCGAAGGGTTTGGGCATTCTCCTTTGCAAAAAATGGCTGGCGGTTCAGCATTGCTAAGCACGAGCTATTGCGCAAAAGCACAGTTTCTTGCAGGAGGACGCCACTGCCACGTACCTGAAAGCGCGATTTAGATAACTCATACCTCAGTGAAAATAGCACGGATGTACATTTGCTAGCAATTGCTTTAAGTTGGACCCTCTCAAAATACTGCTCCTTGAAAACTTATGTATTTGCGTGCAACAGTTGGCATACTAGATTTTTTGTTAATATCTTCTAGTTTTTTGTCGAAAAAAAGTAAAGAGCAGACAATTTACAAGCTTATATGTACTGTGATCTTATACATTTCTGAGAAAAAAAAACTTCAAATATTATCTTCCATTAAGTGAGAAATGAGCATTTCATTCCGGAAAGATGGCAGTCTTTTCGCTGAAGGCTGACCAAGCCTTTTCAAACTTATCTTCTGGCGATTATTTTCTGTTCGTGTTTTAGATAAACCCAAAGAAACGTTGCTGCTTATATCTGAGTACAGGCGACGCTGTATTTTTGAGCGGAATAATTCAGTGCCAGTGTCAATATCAAGGACCACTTGAAAGCATTGGTTGCAGCCACAATTAAAAGAGGGGGTGAAGCAAACCATTCGGCTCATGGTTTGAG